>NW_010338845.1:38890-55600 GCF_000700745.2 Antrostomus carolinensis
TAAAAAAGAAAATCCCCACCACAAAGAAAGCTGAGAGAAGAAAACAAGTTCTCTATAATGCAGCTCATTCCCCCAAAGCCACAGAACTATAGCATCTATATTTCCCTCATCTTGTTTCCCAGATCAAGACTGATGTACTTAATATAAATTGCAATGTAGTAGGACTATGTATTTTGCCAAATAACAGAGTGAAAAAGCATATTTTGTTTTAGAAGAGTTTGAAAACATTATCAGAAGACTATGCAACGTTGTTTCCATAAATACAGGTCGCCACATTTACTTAATTTCAGATTAAATTTGCCATGAAAACTTTAAGAGTATTACGTAATTACTTAATTAAGTAATTAGGATGTAAAATTGCTTTTAAAACTGATTATTCCAAATAGGTGGAACTCTTCCCATAGTTACTAAAAAAAGCGGTAACAACATGGAATATAAACTGCAGCTGACAAAGGGTCTCGCAGGTTTAGGTGCTAAGCTTCAACAAGCAATTCTACCTAGTCCTGAACAAGAACAGTAAATTTATATGTAGTATCACAGTGAATTTGAAAGTGTTTCCAAAGTTCAGAATGATATTGTAGGTTAGTATGACATACAGAATAAACAGCATCTCATTAATGCAGCTGCAGGGCCTTTTCTTCCCAGGCAGACTACACTGTCAGCATGGCAATGCAACAATAGTCCTACCCCTACTACAGAGAGGGGAACAAGTTTCTTCAATTAAAATTTGTCAGAAGCATCAAATGCACGTAAGCACAAGAATTCTGGCTTCTTTCCCAAACTTACAGGGTGAAGCTTGTGAAATAAGGGGTATGTTATTAAACAAATCATGTTTAAAACATATAAAGTTTAAGCTGATGAGTATTCAACTTTCAAAGTAGCAGCCCAAAACCAGAAGTGTCTTGGCTGCTCCTCTCCTGCTTCCTTCCTCCTGTTTTTTCAACAGAAGCATTTATGCACCTGCAGAGCAAACTACATTGGAGAAATCATTCTGCAGAGACAATCCAGCAAAAAAATTTCCATGTTCTTGTCTTTTTTTGGGGGGGTCATGTTACTTTAATTAGATTGTTTCTCCAATTACAATCATTGCACAACCACAAAAGCAGTTGTGCTGGCGTATCTGCTGAGTTGTGAATAAACAGCAAGAGAACAGCAGTAGCTTAAGCTGTTCTTGCCACTGAAGACTATGGATTATAAAACCATGTATAAATCATGTCTCACCTTGACTATTATAGTTGCATTGCACTTGCAAACTTGTCTGCTACCAGCCCCTCTTCCAGCCATTATCATTGCTGCTCACAGTTGCAAAGTCCTTACAGACCAGGAAGCTCTGCTTAGCTAAATTAATTGCTTTATCTCCAGTAGTACTATCTGCCTGACACATTAGCTATACTGGAAATGAAGAGTTAAGAGACACCCTTTACCCTGAGCAATGCTTCTACTGGGAGTAGTTCAGCTGGTGAAAATAACCAACAGATCTTTGTTGGTGAATTCCTAAAGGGCTCAAAACAGTAGTAGCCTGACTTGAATCACTTGACAAACCTTCAGATAAACATGTAACATAAATTAAAGTTTAAATCCTGTATGACACCTAGTGTGAATATGTGCCTCGGGACCCAGACTGCCCTGTTGAGTTCAATCAGAAACTACACAGAGGGTATGGAGGATTAAGAGCTTATGAAATAACCTCCAAGATTACTTACTCATTCTTCAAACACTTCACTGGCTTTCCAAGAAAGTCAGCCTGAGCAAACATTACAAGACAAGGACATAAATAAACCTTGTAACCTTCTTTTTAAGCAGTTATATTTCTAGCCACGGGTAAAAGTTGTGCAGCTTTGTATAAAGGTATACCTGGCAAGCCTACAGACTTAGAATTTCGACCTGCCAATCCTAATTCTCCATCACTGGACATGAAGCACAGTACATGGTGTATGAAAGATGTTATATGGAACTATACATCTTAGTCTTTTGTATTTTATTATGTTCCACAAACTAATATATTGGGAAGTTATTTTTGCTCTCCAAATATATTCTTAAAATTTTACCTTTAAGAAGTTGTCTTCTGTCAGCAGTGTAATCTGTTTCTCTGATACTTGACTTTCCACATACCTGATGGCAAGAAAAAACAATAACATGAAAATTATAATGTAAAGTATGATTAAAGATTATAGGATTAAAAAAATCAGTAATTTTATGCTGCTATAAGGATTTCTTTGGAAGATTCAAAAAGGGACAGTCAAATCCAGGAAGTTGAAAGGCCACTCCAAAATCCTAGAGATTATGCTCCAAGTCAGTTTAACAAGTTCAAAAGTGATTTATGGTTATTTGTCATAATAGCTTGTTTCTGGACTAAGAACAAGAGGAAAAAAAAAAAGTTCTAGTGATTACAGAAGCTGTACTCTCTGGTCCAGAAGATTAAGGTTTCCTGAAATTATTTATAACTGTCCTCCTTTTGATCGATTTACCTTTACTATAGAAACACACACACAAGTGATCTACAGTTTTCATGGAGCTACATTTACAAATTCCTTTTATCTTTTTTAAAGCTGACTAAACACAAGATTGTCCAAAAATTTATTTCTCCTTTTACCTTCTAAAAGATGGCAGTCTTCGAATGTTTTCACACTGATCATGTGATAAAGAATTTACTCTCTTCTTAGCATCTACCAGTTGGCAACACAGTACACTAAGAGGCTGGGAATAGAAGTGCTCCATAATACAGAGCTGAAAAACAAAGCAAGAACCAGTGACGTTAATAAAATTCACCCTCCCTGCTATATCTACCTTTTAATGCTTTCCTTTTACTACAGTGCATAGAGTAGTGCTCCAGTTCTAGAGCCCCCATCTCAAGAGAGACCTGGAGCAGCTAGAACAAGTCCAGAGGAGGCCACTAGGATGATCCAAGGGCTGGAGCACCTCTCCTATGAGGACAGGCTGAGAGAGTTGGGGCTGTTCAGCCTGGAAAAGAGAAGGCTCTGGGTAGACCTTATAGCGGCTTCCAGTACCTGAAGGGGCTACAAGAAAGCTGGGGAGGGACTTTTCATAAGGGCAACTAATGACAAAACAAGGGGAAATGGGTTTAAGCTGAAAGAGGGTAGGTTTAGATTAGATATTAGGAAGAAGTTCTTCACTGTGAGGGTGGTCAGACACTGGAACAGGTTGCCCAAGGAAGTTGTGGATGCTCCTCCCTGGAAGTGTTCAAGGCCAGGTTGGACGAGGCTTTGAGCAACCTGGTCTAGTGGAAGGGGTGCCTGCTGACGGCAGGAGGTTGGAACTAGATGATCTTTAAGGTCCCTTCCAACCCAAACCATTCTATGATTACAATGGTAGTAATGGTATTCCTTTAAAAACAAAATTCATCACAGTTCATAAATTTCCTGAAGTCACTGCAGAACACTCATCATTCAGTTTTAAACAGAGTCACTTAATTTCCTTTTTTGCTGTATGCGCTACTCATATTCATTACCTCACTGGTAACTACAGCTTGTCAAACACTCTCTGTTTCCCTATGTGAATTACTGCATTCCTTAGGTTATGTATTCATCCCCAGTGCTCACAAATACCAGAAGTATATATAGAGATATGAAAAGTAACTACTGTACACAAGCAAGCTTATCAGATCTTATTTGAAAAAAAAAACCAAAACCTTATTAAATCCTTGTGACTCTTTCAAAAGAGGTGTTGAAACCTATGAAAGCCCATGCAGGTCTGTCTGCAGGAAGAGGTACTATTGCCAGAATATGTATCCTGGTCATGTATAATCACTGAATCTGAGAGATTCTAAAGGTATATGACACTAAAAGGGCATATTTTACTAACAGGTTCACTCATGGAACCAAGCAAGAAAGAAACAATTTCACAATCCTGCATTAAAAGAGATTACAGGGACTACAAATTTGTCAGAGAACTCTTGTCTGCGATCCATAAAAGCTACAAGGAGGCTCAGACACAGAAATACATCTAGATATGAAGATCTATACAAGCCAATAAAAATATAATTTTTATTTTTAGCTCTGTATAGACTATTTTGGAAACCTTGAAGTCTTCCACTTTGCCTCCTGAAAGGGTAAATGTAATTCCCACATCGCTGCACAGCTGCTTGGAGCACAAGCACTACCTGCTACTCAAAGGCACACAGGAAATGACCCTACAGCTCCTGTTTCCCTGAAAAGATAAGAAGTGTGCATCCAGAAACCACGCCAGAAGAGTTCAAGTGGGAAAGAGATGCTGCTGTAGCCTACTCACACCATGACAAACCAGAGTACAAGGACCTGCTACAGAGGATCACAGCTGGAGAGTTCTGCCACGGGTGTTAGAAGCTAAAAGTTGACCTATAGCAAAATACAAGTCTTTCTACCCGCTATGGCAGGTTATCATTTTAAATGTAACCTTTAAATATATTTTTTTGTAGTGGAGTAAGCTTTTACATGCTTCTTCATACCTGTCCTACAAGTTTTCCCTTAAAACCTAAGCAATTAAGGTTTTAACTTTAAAACATCCACCAGTCCACAGATCCAAACCGTTTCCAAAGGACATTTTTTTTCCATCCAACTCAGTGACAGCAAGATTAGGACCTAAAAATCTTTCAGTGCCTAGTAATTATCTTTTGTTTTCACAACCATAATTTGAGTTCTTGTTACCATTGCCTACCTGAAATCCTTTGATAAAATTCTGGACAGAAAAATCATGGTACAAGAATATGTTGATGAGAACCTGCAGAACTTTCTCGCCCAGTTTAAAGGGAAGCTGGGTTGTCAGAAGCAGCTAAGGGAGATAAAAAGGAAAAGCAGCCATAGCAGAAATTATTTCTTGAATTCAGCTCAGGAAAATTTATATATACAATTTGATACAACTCTCAGTATGTGTTAGCATTCAACTAAAGGAGATACTAAATACACTGACAACTTCTAAAAACAGTATTGCTACTAAAATACCCATGCAAAGACTGATTTTCAGTTTATTATTTCACCACATTTTTGTAAGTACCTTTTACTAATATGCAACAATTGAAGTTAGTTTTGCTTATCACTATTTTTGTATTTTATTTAAGAATTACAAAAAACAGGACAGAGATTGCTTTAACAACCAGGGATACCCCTACCTTCAGCATGCATAACAGCGATTTTGGAAATCCTGCACAAAAGCAGCGTACCAAGAATCGCACAGCCACACTGTCTACATGGCATGACAATTTGGGATAACTCTGCTCATTTCTGAGAGGCAGCAAAATTCACACTGAACTGAATTTTTCAACGTTTAAAGCTTTTTTATAGAACGAAGTAAAACTCAAAGCATCACTTTAATGATGAGGTGGGAATGGAACAGATTCGATTTCAAAAGCGTCAGACAAACCTATTTTAAAGGCCACACGGACACTTTGGTTGAATACACACACACTCCTCCTATTTAGAAAGGGAATTACCTTGTCAATTAAAGTAGACAGGTGCTCCTTACAGGAAAGAGACTGGAAAAGCTCTATGCACAGCAGAGAGGAAACAGAGTGAGGAAGTAAGCTGTGGATAATCATTGGAGATGTAGCAATTCCAAAAATCAGTACTAGAGGTAACTGATGGATATGCTGACTAGATCATGGGAGAAGAGAGAAAAAAACCATAATAGTTACATTATAGAAAATCATGAAACAAATGCATTATGTTCCTACTACAGCACTGAGCTTCAATGCAGAAAGAGGTAAATTAAGAGATTTGTTGCCAGTAAACCAAAAGACTTCTGATGTGGAGTAAAATGGAAGGAAAAAATAAGGACAGAAGCACAGGAGCACCTGAAGTAGTCAGCTACTCGTTACAGATCCTGGCCAACAGTGAGAAATTAACTGGGTAAGTTTTACATACTCCTATTAGTAAACTAGTGACCTTTAAAGCAGCATTACATCAGTGGTCATACAAAAAATATACTCTGAAAACAATTTTAGAAGTCTACAGAAGAAAGATCTAGGCACCTTAAAAAATTAGTTTCACAATCACAAATTCTGTAACAACTAGTACCAATAAATCCTCTTACATGAAGAATTAAATCAGCGACCCAATACCTCAACCCAGCCCTTAGGTACTCTGGTTCAGAGTCCCAAGTTTGCTTTAGGATAATGTATACCCAAAACCTAGCAAATAGGTTTTTGCTCAATCACTGCTGCAAAGAAGCAGCATCAATATTTGATTCCGACTCTCCACTGGCCTCACTGTTACACTTCAAAACAGTTGCAAATAGGAAATGGGTAAAGGAGTGGAAGAACTAAACTTCAGGTCATGTTACCTGCTGATGACTATGAAGTCTTGAAGTACTTTTGTGGTGAAACTTTCCATGTCTTTGAATATGACTACAACTGGAGGAGATTGCAGGTGTCTGGAAGAAGTAGATCGTTTTTTGCTCGGAGTTTCAGAATCTTTTTTCTTTAAAGCCATTCATTACGCATTAATGAAACAGAAGACAGGAAAATAAAAAGACTGATTCACATATAGGGTATTAGAATGCTCCAAAGTGACATGACTGACTTTCTGTAACAGTCATATTTATTATTAGTTTTGCAACAGTTGTGTTTATTATTAGCATCTAGAATCACAGTTTTTCTTCCTTCTGTTTGGCACAGCAGGAAATACAAAGAATAAACAATTTTTAAAACCCCACATTCCAACAAAGACAAGAATAGCTCTGTGAGACAGAACTGGTGAAATTCTGTTGGGATTGTGGGAGAAGATTTGAGCTGTGTACACGGATGTTGCCCATTTCCTGTATCTTTACCCAGTAATAAAAAGAACATGTACTCATTAAACTTTCATTTAACACACTGCTCTGATGAAGTCATCATAAAATCAGTTCTAATTTTTATTCATGACAGAAACAAAACTTCATTAGCTTTATTAAATACAAAGATACAAATACATTCTGAAGGTTATTTTCTCACTGCTTGTCAATGTAGTGTGGCTGCAGATGACATAATGGCACATTAGCAGTAACATAGTGCCTTTCCCCTGGATGGCTGTTCTTTCCTAAAGTTTTGTTTTAATAAACAAAACATCTCAGCACTCCTGGGAGAAAAGCATCCGGCATGAAGTTGATACTGCATTTTAAGTTTCTAGTTCTCAAGTTAACATGATAAAATAGTACTTTTTGCTTATTTTTCAGAATTCTGACGTTCATACCTTGTCAGAAACTAACTCCACATTTGTTATATATGTTACAGATTTATATTCAAATCACCTCAATCTCAGTTATTTTTTTAGTATTAAATGAAAAGTTAACCTTTGGTATTTTTTCCACTACAGCACAGAAACTTGAGTTATTCAATTTCTTTTTTAAAAGCATCTAAAGGTCAGGCATATTTATAAACTGGTGATATTAAAAAAATAAAAGTAATCATACCTTTGTTACACTCTCATACCAGTCGATAAGAGAAGACATTGAACAACGTATTCTCCTCTGGGAAACCTGCACATAGTCCTCGTCTTCCAATGAGTCCACATCTACATAGCAGTTCATCAGCTGCCCCATCAGCTTCTGCATCAGATTTTTTATGCCTTCACAACACATTTTTAGTCACACAATAAAGACATTTGGTTATTTGGTAACACTTCTCCAACTCATACTCTAAAAAACTACCCCAAGTTATCACTTACTGTTTTTCACTTTTATGATTATTCTCCTTCTCTCTCCAGAATGCACATCTCGTGCTTCAGAAAGCTTGAAATATTAATGACAAGCATGATGTCCATGCAATAAAAATAATCCTATTAATTCACCTAAAGAGCAACAATTCAAGATAAGTTGTTGGCCCTGCACCTTTCTTGAACTCCAGCCACATGCTATTAAAGTGACCTAAAAATAAATAAGGCAGCCAATCCATAAATCTGAGGATGCTGCCGTAAGTGATTTTAATCTTTTTACTTAAAAAATAAAAAAGGAGCAAGGAGAGTGGGATAAAATTTTATTCTGCCCATTCCCTAACTGTAATAATGTGACTGTAAGCATTTAAAAAGTGGAATATGTACAGAGAATCACAGCATCATAGAAACATTTAGGTTGGAAAAGACCTTTAAGATCATTGAGTCCAACCATTAACCTAACACTGCTAAGTCCACCTCTAAACCATGCCCCCGAGTGCCACATCTTAGAATGGTTTGAGTTGTAAGGGACCTTTAAAGGTCATCTAGTCCAACCCCCATACACACATACCTACACACACTGTCCAGTTAAACAAGAGGAAAGCCAGCCTACAATATCAACATGCACTACACTAAGCAGCATGGTCTTGACATTATACTACAACTAAGTAATATTTCAGTCTTCATTGTTTAAACAGAACTGGATACCTCTTAAAATACAGTAGGCATTACTGCTATGTTAACACAGGATTGAGCAACTCCAGAAAGTCTTCAAGATCCCTCCATCCCATTATTCTTACATTTTGGGGTAAAAGCTAGAATTTCTAGTTAAGTGACAGCTTATTCAGATGAAGAAGCAAAGCTATTGCAGTATTTACCTGGGCAATCTTTGGCTTCCAGCAAGGCTATATAAGGAGTAATGTTATTCTGAAGGACTTCTGAGAGACTTCTAAAAGTCAAGTCATGATCTGTAACATTTACACCTAGAAGAAAGATAAATTTTTAAGGGCATTTTTCCTGTAATTTGTGACCACAATGTCTGATTAATAAACTGAACAGCAGAAAGTACCTCAAATATTCAAGAAACGAATGAAAAGCATCACGACATCTATGAGGAAAGATGAAAAACTAGCACAAAATTAGACATACATGTTAATACTAGCTGATGAAAAGGAACACAGAGTCACTGCAAAGGCCCCTCCTATAGTTTGGAGGGTTTTTTGTTTTGTTTTGTTTTGTTTTTTTTCCAAAGATTTCTCATGGGTGCAAACCTGCAAGGAGCAGGATTGGTTTTTTAACTTCCCTGCACCTCATACCCTCAGAAACCATCCAGGGTCATCCAAGGCCTGCAGACAATAAGATGAAATTCTCCTTCTCTAGAAGAGCAGTGTGTACACCTGAGACCTGAATCCTCATATGGCTTATGTAAGGATGAAAATTACTATGAGTTACTTTGAATTACAGTCTGAATATACCATGAACTACTCAATATTTATTGCCTTTGTTAACATCGTTAAAAAAGGAACAAGCCTCTCCAGAAGGCAATTCACAGCTTCTTCCACAGAAACATTCAGAGCAGGAACTTCTCACTTTCTGCTGCCTACAAAAGCAGATTACCTTCCAGGCTTAGTTAGTGCTGACATGGTAAATCTGAAACACAGGCCTGATTTGATTCCCTAAAATGATCCACTGAAAATACAATCAGGTTGCCTTGAACCAGGTTTAGGATTAGTTACAATCCTTTGAAAGAAAGGCTGGGAGGGAAAAAAAAACAAACTTCAGAACTTGACTAACTTCAGTATCTTCAGCTATTTTCTTCACCCTCTGCTCCTTTTCCAACATGACGACACTGCTTTTCTACACATAAAGACGCACTGCATATCAGAAATACAGAAGCTGTGTAATTCCATGGGTAGTCATAGAAACCACCAAGCATGTTCGTGGCAGAAACAGAGAGAATCAAAGCATCTCCAGTGCATCAGGCACAAAAAAAAGAAAAATCACTACCAGCTGCCTAAGACAGATCTTTAAGGAAGGTGTTACCTTACTGCATTATTATGCATACAGACAAAGGGGAAGGAGGTCTTACCCTGTCTCCTTCTCCCAGCCCAATCCCCTCTGTTAACATTTCTGAAGCTGATACTGCTCACAGTAATTGCTGGAAGTCAGCAATATATTTTTCTTTGATCTGTGTCAGTTTTAAGCAGACTAAAATAACAAAACATATTTTAAAAATTACCTAAGACAAGAGATGCAGTAGGGATTTCTCTGGTCTTCATCCGACAAGTCCATTCTGTTGTCTTCTCTTGGAACTCAGAATGAGACTGCCTCAAAAAACTTACTAGGTTATCAAATAACTGCTTATTCAAGTCTTCTTGTATTTGCTGTAAACAAACACAGAGAGATTTTATTTCTAAAATTGTGGAAACACCAGCATATCTTCCATTTCCTACATAATTTTTGATCCTTCAAACTCCAGGGTAAAATTTTAAATAACATGAAGTTTTCCTGTGAACTATAAACACACTAATTTATTCACTGTGTGGCAAACACAGACATTTCCCATCTTGGAACTTCTGGTCAAACGCCTCAACAATAACTTGGAAAGTAAATAAGCTTAACTATGTTGTCACACCACAGGCTTTAAAGAAGGAAAAAAAAACCCACACTGACAAAGTGTAAGTGACATAGGAGGAATAAAACAACATAATTAGTTTCTGGAAGAATGTTAATGAAAATTTCTATTATTTCCTCTTGGCTTACAAAACAGCTGTAAATATTTTTCTGAGAAATCTGTATGTGAGCAAACACTCAGCTCCTCCAAATCTAATTCAGGATGAAAGAAAAAAATTAATAAACAAAAGTATTAAGTATGTTTTATAGGAAAAAATACTAAATCTCATGGCTGCCACATTGACCATGCTGTCTTTTGCCCTTCAGGATTATTTTCATACAAGAATATATGCAGGAATATATGGAAAGGTGACAGAAAGCAGGGGGAGATAAAAATTGTAAAGGCAGAAATATAGTGGCAGCATTTTGTATTTCTTTTAGTACATATGTGTCTTTGGAAATCTGTCTCTAATCCAAGATATGCCTTCTGCTAGAACAGACATAAAAAAAGCTGTATGCTGAAGTTCAGGATATCAGTATATACTCTAGAACACAGATGTCAGAAACAAGATTAGATCCCTGCCCCCAATAAAATCATCATCAAGATTTTTTTAGAAACAGGAAGTGACACACACAGCAGTGAACTTGATTTTCAACAAAGTGGCAAAGGCCATCTCCAGCAGCATTGATGAGGCAGCTATCAAAGGAGTTCAGGTCACATCTCCAGGAGATCACACATGATGCCACCTCAAAAACCTGAGCCCTGTTTCCATTATACAGAAGAGTTCCTAGCAGCCTCAAAGAGAACAAAGGCAGCAGATTCAGAACAGGAGAGAATGACAGTTTTGCAGATGGCAGAGAGGCTTTCTCTATAATGGGCTGTGCCTGCTGCTCTGGGAGAAATCCTTGTAGAGCACTAGGAAAAAAACCAAAACAAAACCCAACACTTCTTCAACATGAAAATCCTGCAGCCACTGTCGGCGATGTAGAAGAATTGTCTCAAAAGCCTTGACAACACTGTGCCAAAGAAAGAAGATCCAAGAAAAGGTCTTCTAGAAGTAGCTACAGAATGTCACCTTCCCTGTAGTCCACTGTGCAGCTGACAAGGCAGTTTCTGGGGCAGCTGCCAACATTACTGCCAATGCTGGTAGCTAACCCATCAAGCTGGAGCAGTTGGCAGGAAGACACCAAATACACCTCCGCAAACTTCTGTGTGTTCCCTAGAATCAGCACTGCGATGCAGTGCACTGCTTTGCTCAGTCCAGCTAGTTAATAGTTTGGAAAGGGTGCTGACTACTCAAAGTGAGGACGATCATGGAATAGTAGGAACAGAAACAGAGGAATTTATGAGTTTAGCGCAAGGGTCCAGATTGGAAGCTACACCCAGATGGCTTCTACTGCACATTCCAAAACAAAGGTTGGAAAAAAAAATTTCATAATGTCTCGAGCCCCACAGCAGGCAGAGGAATACAAAACACTTGCCCAGAATCCTTGACACTGAATAGAGGAGGAAATCCCTGCTGTACAGAAGCAACTTTCATACTACAGCACAAGCCAGCTGGCTACAGGGACACAACAACAGCATGCCATCTAACCCACAATTAGGAGGTCACACCTCAGTATGAAATTAACTCCGATCCCCACCAGAAAACCCCACTGACACTGTCTGTACCAATTCAGTAGACTGTCCTTGCAACTGTGTCATTCACCATTTGACATCCATGCAGTCACATAAATCCACTGTGAATCCTGGGCTGCTATGAAACCCGTAACGCTGAGGTCAAGAGCAGCCCAAAATCCTCAGAGGACTGGCAAGCACATAACTGAATTGAAGGCAGAAAACAGCAATATGCCAGGAATTAATAAAAAGGACAGTTAATAAGAATAGAAGCTCAGAAGCTACAGCTTGAAGCATTAAAAGCATGTAGTTGTATGGTGAGAAGTAATGTGTAACTGATGGATTTATTATTACTATTTTATATTCTAGACAGGAATTTCAGTCTCAGTCAATATTTCTGGTCCTTTTATTGCTTTAACTAATTGCACTTTTAAGTGTGTTAAAAATAAGAACTTGAGAAACAAAGAAACAAGCAGCATTTTTATAAATGCAAAACACTGCTTTAGTATTAGGTGCAAGACTCACCTCTGTTTCCGATTTGATCTGATTCCATAAGGACTGGCAAGTAGCAAATCGCAACTCAGTATCATCTGAATCACTGTTTCTCTCTCCAAAATAATTAGCTAGAAAGACAGAAAGTGAAGTCAAGCAAAAATAAGATTATTAAAACAAAACATTTTTTTGTGGAGAATAAAACAAAGCACCCAAATGAAACAAGAACCTCTTAACCCATGTATATATCTGAGGGAGATGACTTTTCTCTTAATCAACTAATTAAATGCTGGTATCAAGTAGAATAAGTGAGGAACAAGCAGAATCTATTACCCAAGCATGCAGGCAAAAGGTAAAGAATGGCTTCCATCTCAAGCCCCAGATGAGATAAAGGCTAAATCAGAGCACACAGCCTTTACTATTAAAATCAAGTAATTAAAAAAAAAAATTATTTCCCTTGCTTCAGAAAGTTTTGTGGGTCTCTTTCACCTATTAAATATTCAATCCTCCTTCACTATTACAGTCAGAACCATAAAGACTTGCAAGAACAGATACATGAAAATCCTTTCTGTTCCCCGGGAAAGATGCAGGTAACACCAATTTCCTGAAAATAATAAGGCATACCAGGAAAGGACTGTCAAGGTATAAAATACACATGAAATACAGATTTATTTATTTAAAAGAAATACATTTAACCAACGCAACTATGCCAGCAAAACTTCCAAGCGCAAAACCAGGCACATTTCTGGCTCCCCTCTAAGTTGCCTCTCACTTCTATACATGCTCTTTATGAAAAAGAAAAGGAAAAATCAGATCCTTTTTGGTAAAACAGTGTCTTAGCACATTTTCTGAATACCTCTGGCTTCCCAGGTGCTGCTCTGCCTCACAGATGTGAGCACAGAAACTCTCTACCAGCTTCCAACTAAGAAGGAAAGACGGAGCTGGGAGTAAAATGGGAGACTGAATAGAAACTAGTATAATTGAGTGAGAGCTTTCTTGTTGTTTTTCCTCCCACATTCACACAGTCTACATTTCCCTGAAGAAAAAAAGAAGAAAAAAAGAAGAAAAAAAGAAGAAAAAAAAAAGAAAAAGCACTATCCTACTCCCAGCATAAACATTTAGCAGGTCTGTTGTAGGTTTAATGCTTCACTAACATCACCTGGAAGAACACAAAGACTGTAGGTTAAGTAAACAGTCTGTTAACTGTTGCTACAAGGTGACATTAAACATAATTGTTTTTTTCTAAACATACACATATAAAAATTTCATTTGCTAGCCATGAATGTCCATTTAGTGGCCACTCAATGGAGCATCAGCAGTGGCCAGATATCTAGAAAAGAATCAGTCGATGAGCATATTTAATCTCCTAATTAAATCTCACAATTAAAACCACCCAAAACAGCTCTGTAAACGAAGAACAAGAGGCATCCCTCATCCTGCACTTTCATTGTCTCCCCTAAACCAACACCTCATTTGTATCTCTTAAGAAAAATCACTTAAAATACATAATCCACTCTGATTACACAGGTCTTAGGCTTTTAGTCAAAGAAAATCCAGCCACCACATTAGTGGTAATATGCCAAGGCACAATTCTTTTATACTACCAAAACTCAACCGTGCACAGAAGGCCTTTTGTGGGGTGCAACAGTATTATCAACTATCAATGCTGTGAAGTTTCCCAACTGAAACTTCCCATTTGACAGGCCTGGGCTTCCAAACTGAATGGAGGCACATCAAAGTACTGTTTATTTGGAACAGCACTCTAACCAACTGCTGTGGCAGCCAAACGAGCTCACCTCTGCCTCTCTTTTACAGGTAGTTCAGTCAAATTTATTTTTCTGTCTCAAAGCATTTGCTAACTAGAACAACATTAGCATTACTAAGCTTGCAAAACCAAAAATATCCAGCAAGGGATAAAATTTCAATGTGGTTTAAGTGCATAGGTCTTGGTTGTTGATTTAATTACCTGGCAATGACTTGGAATGACAGATTGGATTCTATTTCCCTGCCTCTCATTCCCTGAGCTACAGATGTGACAACTCTCATGGAAAAAATAACTTGGGATTAATTTTAAAGCAGGTGTTACGGTCAGTCCCTCTGGTAGTGAATGAGCCTGGGGCAATTTCCACAAAAATCTGGCCCTATTAGTTTCCCCTCCACCTTTTTTATACAAATTGTCACACTTTTTGACAGCTCTGGTGCTGCCCAGAAAAGTTTAACCTGGGAATAAGAATAGTAAATTTCCTAGCTGAGTCTCAAACAGCAGCTATTTGAGCAGCATTATTTGTGGCTTCAATAAGAGTCAGTCCTGTTCAGTCTTCCTCAAATGACAATGACCTGTATACACAGTATACAGGCTGGAGAAAAAAAAATATATATAGCAAACCACTAGCCGACAGAAGCTACTTCACAAATGGGTTTTCTTTCTCTTTTCCTCAAGAAACTTAGGCAAACTACCACAAATATGATGAGACTTATGAATGGGATATAATTTCCAACTCCCATAGCTTAGAAGTGGCTCATTCAGACTCTTCAGATAAATAGTTTGTCAGCTGGTAAACAATTTATGGTAGCATGGAAAGGATTTCTGTGAAAAAAATTTGCAAAGACAAAGATAACTACACAATCTTGAATACTGGAGAAGAAAAAAACATTTACATTAGCCAACAGCTTGCTGGGGATCCTCTGAAGAAATGAGTTTTCAGGAATACTGACATCGAGGAGCAACAGAAATCCTCAGAATTCAGCCACATGTGGTGAACCTTCCAGGATTAACCCCAGTATAGCAACATGTATCAAAATGCACTCACCTGTTTTCTGAGACACCCTTCTCTTCTTAGGACTTGGTTTAAAAACAAAGCAGCCCTAGAGAATAGCAAAAAAAAATACAAACTTCAACATGAGCATCCATCTGACCAGCTCCTGAGGCTGCTTCATTCTCCTTTAATTTCAGTGTTCCATTAAGCCAACAATTTGAATTGAACTGCCAGCATCTTAAGGATATCAATTTGCATGTTGTCCCTTTATATGAACGTTTCAAGCTGGATAACTAGTGGAATCAGTATCCCAGCAGATTTGGGAGGAACTTTCTCACATTTCCATTATGTTCTTCAATTCAACCATCAACTAGAGCAGCAGCAGAATCTTTAAACTTCTCATAACCTCCAACTTTAGAGGTTTAGAATTAAGAGGAAATGATTCCCTGAGGACACATCAATGGAGTTTTCTCAGTATAGTTTCAGTTAAAAACAAAAAAATCAAAAGCAAGAGGCTGGGATGCATAGAAAAGGTGACCCAGAATAACGCAACGAGTATTACTAAGTCCCTTACAGAAGCCAATGACAAGCCTTAGCTACAGAGGACAAGTGCATCCCAGCTTCAGAAAGTAAAGATGGTTAGAAGCAGAATGACAAATGGTTTGGAAAAGGTTCAGATAAACAAAACCCCTAGTTCCAAGGAAGTCCTACAGACAGAAGTAATCTCCCAGTTAGATTAGTTTAATTACAAAGGAGGAGGAAATAAAACACAAGTACTAAGCTTTACATTCGGGAAGATTTTTTTTTCTTTTTCCTCTAGAAAATCTGAAATATCTTCCCTCATCCTCTCAAATAAAATCTCATCTCTTTTGTAGAGTTATAATAATTTCCTATATATGAGAAAACATACGCATTCCCCAACTCTCACTGCGAGGTTCTTGTGCTACAGCATCGGGGAAGGAAACATACAAGTGTTCAAGACAGATAAAGAGTGATTCTCTGTGAGGGTGGCCAGACACTGGAACAGGTTGCCCAAGGAAGTTGTGGATGCCCCCTCCCTGGAGGTGTTTAAGGCCAGGCTGGATGAGGCTTTGAGCAACCTGGTCTAGTGGAAGGTGTCCCTGCTGATGGCAGGGGGTTGGAACTCGATGATCTTTAAGGTCCCTTCCAACCCAAACCATTCTATGATTTCTCCACGGAGATGCTTACATAAGCAGAGGTTACTGACCTTAACCTGGGACATTTCAGCCACTAGAATTAGAATGATCTAGTGAAAATAAAACTCCAGAGGTACATTCAGTTTTCACCACAGGCACTAGTGAGTTGGGTGACTTCAGACATGTTATTTCTCTTCTGATACAAATAAGAAATTGCAGTAAAACGCTGAAGACAATATCAGCCTTATGAATTGGAGATGCCTTCAGATACTTTCAATTTTACCACCTGTATCAGCAACCATCTAAAACTGGCTGGACAAAAGTTGTGGTTACCCTACAGATACTAAACACTCTGGAACAATTCCACTACAAAAAGCTACGCTACAGCCTTATTTAGGCTGCAGTACGCACAACGTGTCAGAACAGTCATTCAACTGGAATTGGTCAAAATAACT
>NW_010338846.1:0-2185 GCF_000700745.2 Antrostomus carolinensis
GCGACTGCCCCTGGAGTAAGCACGCCAGCTTGCTGCCCAGTGCAATGCCAGGAGCTGGGATCATTTTCAACTGAGGTTTCACTGGCCTGAAAATCTGTTTATTTTAAATAGTAAATGTATTAAAGTTGCAATACAAAAATACTGTTCAAGCATAGTGTAAGTATAGACTTCTCTCCCCAGAGAAGTTGTGGATGTCACCTCTCTGGAAGTGTTCAAGGCTGGGTTGCATGAGGCTCTGAGCGACCTGGTCTAGGGGAAGGTGTCCCTGCCATGGCAGGGGGGTTGGAACTAGATGATATTTAAGGTCCCTTCCAACCCAAACCATTCTATGATTCTACAGTAACTGTGTTATAACTACCACAAAGCTACTGCAAAAAACCTCGCAGCTTTATATAAAGTAGTGGTCAAAACAGAAATTACCTTAGTCACTCTATGGAAATTTTAACTCCTGTATTAGTTTACATCAATGTGAAATACTTAATAAATTGTCTCTTCTGAGAAGACTGAGATGATAAATGTTTTATGAGAATCCACAAACCTCTCTCACATTGATTGTTAGTGATATTGATGGAAGAGAAAGGTTGTTTTAACCAAATTATGTTCCCAAGAAACCTTCATAAATATAGCCAAAAGCTAAGTAAAATAAGTCACATACTAAACACTGTCCAATGCTGCTGAACATTTTATGCTGCTTTACTACGTATAAAATTGGAGGAAAGACACTGACATAGAAATAAGCAGAAATGGAGCTACAGTTACTAGCTGTTGAAGGATGGCAAGAGAGGTAGATAAATATTGCTGGCTCAAGAGAAAGAATAGATGAGGGTGAGGTATAGGGAAAAATTATGTCAAAAAATTAGTGTATTTATTTGTGGACTCCTTTTCATCATGTTAACTGGCCCCATGCTTTTCCTTTTGGTCAATGACTGGCATTAGTATATTGTGGCAGCATTTTCAGATTTGTTGCAAAGTGACTGGATATACTTCAGGATAATTTTCTTTCAAAGCATCAAATCATATATTGACTTCTTGTTTGGGATGATCTTTCTTGAACCAGATTAGACAGAAGAGATGGCTTCTTAGATCTTGCTCACTGTTTTGGAATATTTAAATATGTACACAAGAAGGGAACTAAAGACACTGTTGGTAGTGAATACAATTATCTCCAAATATATCATGCCACTCTTATCTAGTATCTTACCTAAGCGTTCAAGATGAGATTGTAGGATTACTGATTGCATGGAGGTAAAATGGTGTGTGTTTCCTATGTGGCACTGTCTTTTGTACCTTGGTCATACGATCTTGCTCACTGCCTCCAACACGTGTGTTGACCGGGAGAAGGATATTCCTTTATGTCATTTATCTAATTTTGCACGATCACATTAAGTGGTTGACTGATTCTATTAAATGAATCTCTGGGTGTTCAAATGAAGAAAAGAAAATCTGAGCTTGGAAATTTTCTTTCTTTGTGAAACATTCTATCTACCATACTAACAAACTGCTTGCTCAGTCCAGTCATGAGAACTGTCACTCAAGATTTTACTTCACTAAAACTAAAACAAACAGCTATAACTTTTTCCCCAAAGTATGCTTAACTCGATTTAAGCAGACCTACTTCACCAAGTCTCTTGCTGCTGTGTTTCCTAGAGTGTGTGTGGGATTTCAGACTTGTGGGAATTCTCCCATTCCCTGTGATTTAACAGATTTGGTTTTGCCATCACACTGGGCAAGTACCTACTACAATAAAGTCTACTGAGCCATTACTTAAAGAAAGCCCTTCTTCAGGAAAATTCAATGCATCACCTTAATCTCTGGTTGTACCTCTCCAAGTATGTAGAAAAAAAAAAAATGATTCCATGGAAATCACCTGTGATGTTTACTAGGATGTACAACAGCACTTGTAATCCAGCAACAGAGGAAATAAAAAGCAACAACAGCATTGACAACCCAATGGATACCAACGCTCAATGTTTATGTCAAAACAAACTAACCCTGAAGAGCTGATGTGCTCACTCCAACACTGCTGTTAATAGAACATACTTCTGTCTTCTCTGAAGTGAAAAAAAGAGTCACCAGCACCAAAATAATGATAAGCCATATGATCGAAGAAGCAGGTATTACTGTTAAGCACTCTGGGTGACACCCTCAGGGAAATCGTAGAATTGTAGAATGGTTTGGGTTGGAA
>NW_010338847.1:0-3460 GCF_000700745.2 Antrostomus carolinensis
TTTTGAAGACTGGAGTGACATTTGCCTTCATTTCCTACATGTAAATGGGTGGGGGGTAAATTAGCCACCTGATGCTCACTCCCCTCTCTCTGTTAAATACTTGAAATGATTGGAATGGATGAAGCAAGATGCCAGTATTTATCTTTAAATTGGGTGTTTGCTTTGGAGGGCTTTTGAAAGGAAGAAAAAAAAAAGTGTGAGAGAGAGATGAGGTAAAAAGACAGTGGCAAAAAGAAAAAAAAAAAGTCCATAATTAAAGTGCAGGGAACTGACAGCAAAATGAGATACACCCTACCTTGCAGCTTCTATAGGAAACTGCACATCCCAGCAATCCTGATCAAGAATTCAGATCATTTAGGAAATTAAGGGGACTGGTTCTTCGGAAAAGTCCAGCACCAGCTACTCCCACTTAATTTGGTCACTTCATTACAGTGCTTCTCCAGAAGATAAGGCCTGGCCAAAAAAATACCTTTGAGAGAAAGCAGATCTTTTACATAGGACTGGCGTCTGACACCCAGGAGCAGCCCCTGCCAGGATGGCTCTAGCCAAGTCCCTGTAGAGCATCCCAGGTCTCTCAGCATGACGGAGAGGCTCCTTGACAGCACGATGGGTCAGCAAAGAGCTACCACCTCCTACCAGATGACATACAGCCAGGTATGATCGCCTCACTTCCAGCATTCAAGTCATGGGGCAAAACAGCCACCAGAGTCAGCCCACATCAGAGGCTGGTCGATACCCTTGATTCCATGAATGAAGTACCTTGGGACACTGCAGATGCAGAGGACATTTACTCATGCAGGACAATACAGGCAGGTGGTACTTAGCACACTGCGCAGTGACAGAGTACCCTTCCCAAGATGCTGCCTAACAACAACAAGGATCCATTTCCTCAGAGGTGACTCCTTGTAGGCTCTCTGTGGGCCAGGGCAGACATTTTCTCTCCTTGCATAAGAAAGGTCTTGTCACTGCCACCTTGCTCAAGGGGAGTCTCACAGGCCTCGCCACAAGGTGACAAGAGGAAGACACAGTGGCCAGCACTGCACCAGCACTTAATTTGTGGGGACCGCACTGCCTACAGGAAATGAAGCAAGCATGCATGGCCAAAATTAGGCTCTTTCCAAGCCAATCTCCCCTCTTCTCATTCCAGAGAATCTTGCAAAGCCCAGCTTTGAAGGTGGCTAAGGTCATGTAATGCAAATGCAGAGTAACATCAGTGAAGATGGTATCGCAAGTACAGAAGGAAGGAACCAGGCTGTAGCTGTAGCCATGAAGTTCCTGACATTGCCCCAAACTGATTTTGTTTCCCTTCCAAGTAGGGAGACCCCAGCCACGGCCTCCCTTTCTATAGGAAAAAAAGAACAACACTCTGTTTGTGATTCTCTTAGCCTAACAACCCACAGATTGGACTTAGTTGTTTTAACTGTTTCTGATGTGTTCAGTTCTCTCTCACTCATGGTGGTTCTGCATCTCTCCTCCAGCTTCCCTCACCATCCGCAGCAGCATCTGTGACAGCTAATCCGGGATCTCAGGTACATCTGCTCCAAAGACATGAGCAGTGCAGCTGGGTTTCTTTGTCTCTCTCAGTCCCAGTAAACCTGTCACTCCTCCCCACCTGTAAATGCTGCAATTGTGTGATTCACCATCAGCCTTAGGAGTGAGCACTGAGCCCATCCACAGCAGAGTACTTCTACACTAACTAGAAGATAGGCAGTCACAACTCTTGGTATTTAGCATTCCTTCCAGGGCTTCAACTCATCAGGACAAAGGGACCTTTGCTACATGAAAGTATAAGATCAAAGCTGAAATTCAGGATCACAGCTTGATATAATATAAAATTATTTGTGTGCTTGGAGTGTGACAGCTCAGAGTCAAAGGACATAAGTTTAAAAAAGTTTTCTTGGCTTTGAAAAATTTCACATTCAATAACCTTAATCTGCCTGGATTTAACAGACCTCTACTCACCTTCTACACCAGGTAGACCCGTAAGAGATAAATGTTCCTGACTGACACCAGGGA
Source organism: Antrostomus carolinensis (assembly GCF_000700745.2). NCBI lineage: Eukaryota > Metazoa > Chordata > Aves > Caprimulgiformes > Caprimulgidae > Antrostomus > Antrostomus carolinensis. The sequence goes on from NW_010338847.1 coordinate 2,017, forward strand.
AGAGAATCACAGCTTGTTATGCTGGTTCTCATTTACAAGGAATTTGCCCCAGTTTTAAGGCATATCGGAACCATGTAGTAAGTATAAACTACCACTCTCAGGTCAGCATGCACTGACAGTACACAACTGGAAATCAGGCTACCGGCTCCACGTCTAGTGTTTACTTGCAGCTGATGACAGACAGATGAACTGGAGCTCAGATGGAATGAAAGAGAAGGTACATATATCTGCCTGCCCAGCAAAGTACTGAATATATGAATACTGCAAGCAGATCCCATGGGGAGAACCACGCTTTTAATCACAGTTTGGCATATTTGTCTTTATGGATCCCAACTTTAAAAGCAACCTCGGATCTGACAAAAGGAATGAGGAAGAAGCAAAAGAGATGACTGTGCAGATGGATGTACAAAAATGAAATTCTATTCAGTGTTGATGAACAGATAGAAAGACACAAGGTAAGCAAGGTCATATTAGCATTTCTCATTTCCATCTCCAGCCAGGGTAAAAACTCTGTTCTCAAAGCACTATCAGTGACACAGTGCGAATCACGTCCTGAAGGCCTTACGGTGTTTACCAAAGTGTCCTTATTGTGGGGAAAAACATAATAAAACAAAGAGATGGCTCCCTCATGGAGTGCAAAGGAACATTCATGTTTCACGTAGGATGCTTTCTGAGGCTGATCAGACAGAAGACAGAAATGTCCCTCCTCACATGCTGATGTCTGCCCCTTGAAGGGCTATTTTCCTATCCAGACAAAACAAATGCTCAGGGCCATGCTCTGTGCTCAGCAGCACCAAGGGTAACAGGATTGACTGAAGGCAATGTTTGATTTCTGCCTCTCTGTGGACTGTCCTGGATATCCCAAGCAGTACTTGCAGCCCTGACTCTGTGAACTGGGTCTGCGGTAAATGCTGCAGAGAGCTTGCTTTTATAAGGGCAGTTAATGATAGAACTAGGCGAAATGGCTCTAAACTGGAAGAGGGCAGGTTTAGATTAGATATTAGGAAGAAGTTTTTCACTGTGAGGGTGGTCAGACACTGGAACAGGTTGCCCAAGGAAGCTGTGGATGCCCCCTCCCTGGAAGTGTTTAAGGCCAGGCTGGATGAGGCTTTGAGCAATCTGGTCTAGTGGAAGGTGTCCCTGCTCATGGCAGGGGGGTTGGAACCAGATGATCTTTAAGGTCCCTTCCAACCCAAACCGTTCTATGATTCTATGCCAAGCCCCGGGTGCGCGCTACTTGCAAAGACGTAAGCACTTGCTAAAGTCTCGGGCCCTCTTCCCTCCTCTCCAGCGCCACTCAGATTTGCTCAGGGGCTCGGCAGAGCCGCAGAGCTTCACAGAGGCGTGCAGCAGAGCCGTGAGAGGCAGGCAGAGGGAGAGGAGCGGCAGCAGAGTCCGCCGCGTTCCCGGGGCTGCGCGCTGATGACGGGGGCACACTGCCACC
>NW_010338848.1:0-3036 GCF_000700745.2 Antrostomus carolinensis
GCGGCTTGGCAAGCTCTTCTGCCAGCTCCCTATTTCAACTTGCAGCCTTTGCCAGGACACTGTAGCTCAGCTCAGGCTACTGAGCACAGCTCGATGTTAGATAACATACCTAGGAAGGAAGGAATTATATTACAGTTCTCACTATGACATCTGAGTTTAATTTTCTTTTTGGTAAAAAAAAAAACAACAACAAAAAAAACCCCTTACTGTTACAACTCTTTATTTCTCTTCCATGTGCTTTAGCTGCTCTAGAGAGAAAAAAAAAAAAAAAAATTGTCCTAAATCACTTCCAAACTACCTGGGAAGCTAGGCCTGTTGTTGAGTTACCAAGCTTAACAAGCAAAGAAACCCCTCAAAAGCAATCGTACCAGCAAAAGCTAAATCACCTGCTCCAGAATAACAAACAAAAAGCAAGGATTCATTTTTTAAAGTTTCATTCACCACACTGTTTATCAAATCACACTAATTATTTCTGTGCAAATCAGGTAGTCTGTGATGCGTTTTATGAAAATATAAGGCACTTTCAATTGCCTTATTTTACATTTAAGAAAGAATGAAAGTTAAGCCAAAAAAGGCAACAGAGAACAAATTAAGTTGCATCATCTGAACGACTGAGCCTCCTGTTTATCTACTCACATAGTTTGTGGCCCACCAGGATTTGAGCTTCAAATACCACTGAAGCCTTGGTCCCAAATTAAATGCAAAATCTTTGGCAAGACTCTCCATTCTTCTGAACTCTTCATCATTCATAAGTGGCTGAACTGATTCCAGATACTAGAACACAGGAAAAGAACTGGCGTCAGTATTGTAACTAATACGTAGCTTGCTGCAATTCCCACACAAAGCATTTGAACAGCAGACAAAGATTATCCACACTCAGGTTGCAAATATTATGTTGTTAAAATAAGAGTATACACTCTTCTAAACATCTGCCTGCAAACTACAAAAATGATATCTTTTTCCAGACATTTGTCAGCAGATCACAAATGGAAGAGGTTGCTTTTCTAAAGATACATTTTCCACTCAAAAGGGGAAAACGTGCTGCTGCTTCAGTATCAGGCAGAGAGATTTTTTTGTCTCTAAAGACCAAACCTTCAGTTTCTGTGACATACTGTCCTCCTTACAGACTTTGCTATAAGGTTTTGTGTCATAAACCACACATTTATATGTTCAAGCTGTGGAAGATAATGAAACCGGTAAGTTTCAAAAGCCCTGAAAAATCACAATTTATTGCATAGCCTTACACTGACCGACATCACATCATCCAATATAAATTATGCTAGCTTCAAACAGTCACCAGTTTCAGTGGTTTGTCACAGCCTTTACTTTAATTTCTATGCAGAAGTTTTAATCCATTACTCTGTATTAATACCATTATGCAATACCTCTATAAGACATGGCAAAAAACCCCACAAGGGCATCTAAATATGGATGAAATGTTATTGAAGAAAATGAATTAATGAATGTACACACTCTCTTGACTGTGTCTTTAACAGCTGGAACTGGCAATCGTGGTAAAGATGTCTGGAAACTGTATAACATGGGTTTGCGTCCTGAGAAGAGTTTTACAAGTGCCTGAAGAAAAACAAAAACAAAATACACACCTCAAATTATTAGGTTCAACGAAAGAAAAATGAGAGAGTAATAAAGTGTAACGTAACTCATAGTTCCTTTCCCTGGTAAATTATACTCTCCTAAATTTAGCAAAATATCATATTATTTATTAGTGTTTCACAATTAATAAAAGGCACTGACATAAACTAACTTCCTAAAGATTAAACAACATGTCAGTGGAAGAGAAAGACGGTCATAGTCATTCCTGACTTCCCAGACAATCTTCTGGTCACGAGGCAATATTTTTGTTTACCAATGGCACACCTTGATCTCAACAGAAAATAAAGACAGTTATTTAGCACTTATTTTCTTCATACATTTCCCTCTGTAAAGATTAAAAAAGCCAGCCTACCAGCTGATCTTTTACTACAAAGATATCTATATTTTGCTTCAAAAGCGGAATCATTTTCAAGCCCATCAATCAGCTTAAGGATCCTAGATAACTATAGCCACCTTTAAAAATAATGGTTATGCTTTAGAATCATGGTTTAATATTTTCCAAAGTTATAGCTCAACATCGATAATAGTACTGATGTTACAGGGAGTTTCAAGCAAAAGTCTGTATCTCAGGTAGTCTACTGCATGATTTGAACATACCAAACTGTGCAAGCATGCCAGTGTTATACTCAGCGCTTGTGTTACAAAAAACCTGCAAGGAAACAAAAAAGCCAGGGATACACAGTTTCCACCTTAGCTTCAGGTATTACATCATCTCCTGTCTTCCATGGGAGACTGAAGACAGAAACAGCGTTTCTGGCTACGGCTACAACTCAGTGGTGACACACACTAGGCTGAAAGTTCAGACCATGCAACTTCTAGGATACACATGAAAGGATTTTGACATTATCACCTTATTTCAGCATGAAAGTAGGGTCAAGTGTCACACCAACAACCCAGTGGAACCTTTATTGTCCAAGTCCAACCTTGGCACAATATACTATACCATATATTGTATAGAGGCCAATAAACTAGAGGCCACCCACTGTAGGAGAAGACCAGGTTTGGGAGCACCTAAGGAACCTGAAGGTGCACAAGTACATGGGACCTGATGGGATGCATCTGCGGGTCCTGAGGGAACTGGCAGATGAAGTTGCAAAGCCACTATCCATCATATTGGAGAAGTCATGGCAGTCTGGTGAAGTTCCTGCCGACTGGAAAAAGGGGAACATAACCCCCATTTTTAAAAAGGGTAACAGGGAAGACCAAGGGAACTACAGGCCGGTCAGTTTCACCTCAGTGCCAGGCAAGATCATGGAGCAGATACTCCTAGAAACTATGCTGAGGCACATGGAGAACGAGAAGGTGACTGATGACAACCAACATGGCTTCACCAAGGGCAAATCATGCTTGACAAATCTGGTGCCTTTTATGATGGGGTTACAACGCTGGTAGATAAGACTAAAGCAACCGATGTCATCTACC
>NW_010338849.1:0-1934 GCF_000700745.2 Antrostomus carolinensis
ATGGGATGGGATGGGATGGGATGGGATGGTAGCCCTCATGCAGGCTTTGGTGACCTCTTAGTGATAACACAGCAATGCCATGTACATCCTAAGCCCCGTGTGCTGAGGAAACTCTACCTGTTCTACAGAAACCCTGGAACAATCCAGGCAACCAGGAGTACATCAGATGTGCCCACGCTTGGAGGAATCACATCTACAAAGGAATTACTGTAGTCAATGAGGTTGGAGGACCTGATACACCATCTCTGCAGGCTGATGCCAGCTGCAGCTCAGCTCCTTCCTTTAGCACCACAGGGAACACACGTGAGTGTGCACACGTGGACAGCCAGAGAAAGGTAAAGTCAAAGATAAAGCCAGGCTGCTGACACCCATGAGCACAAGCTGGTCTCTGGGTGAGCTGGCTTCCTCCAGGCTGGCAGGCATGTTGTGGACAACCAGACCTCAAAGGAGCTGTAGCTGGAAAGTACCTCAGGAAGATGTCTTTTCACCATTTTTTTTCCTGCAGGTCCTCCATCCCTGTTAGTGTACCCACTCTCATTTAACTGGCTGAGCTCTACAGGTAAAGCTAACGCTTGGTATTATTTTAAAACCTTCCTGCAGTTCACCAAATATGATAAATTTACTATAGGTCACTATAGTAAATTTATAAATTTATAAAATTTATAAATTTATAAAATTTATATATTTTTTTATAGTGACCAGGTTGCTCACTAAATCAATGAAAACAAATCACAGAAAAATGGGAGCATAAACAGAATTCAATGAAATTGTACCAGAAGAACACAGGAATGGCTGTACATTACACAAAGCGTTTAATGAGCAATCAATTATTTTAATGTGTGATTATTTTTTATTTCTTATTTCCATCCATGATAACATGGTTAAAGTTCTTGAAAGCTGAAATAGATTACTGCTACTGTTTTCTACCATTATTTTACTGCTAAAGTGATTTGTGATAGTTCAGAGTATACAAACCGTGCTTGTTTTCTCACAAATACTCTAGCTGATGGTACAAGAAATACTTTTTTTCTATCCAACAGGATATTAAAAATTGTATGTATTTCTATTTCTTAAATGGATACGAGCAGAGTGTCTGGTTTAACTCTGTGGGTTGCACTTGTGAAACCACGTGCCTAGAAGGCAAGAAGTCTGGGGCTTGAGCATCGAAGGCCAAGTGCCGTGCAGAGCCAGCTGCCAGCTACAGGAACAGCTCGAACCCACGGTGCTCTGACGTACGTGCATTTATTTGCTCTGCCAGAACTGAGAGGTCCAGTCGCTGCTGTGGAGACAAGAAGTGTTAAAAATCACCAAGCCTTGTGTGCAAAGAAGGAAACTAATTGTGTGTTTTGTTTTATTCCAGACCTGCAGCAGGGAGGTTTGCACCAGATGCTCAGTGCACACGGTCACGGCACAGCTCGCCACCTGCTCCAGCCAGGATGTCACCCACAAGCTCATACGATATCCATCCTCAGATGATTTAATCAGCACCAATAACCCTCTCCCACTGCGACGCCAGGGCTGCCTAGTCACTCATCTCTGATTAAGAAACAGTGAGTCACTTTCTGACTCTTCCCTGGTGCCTTTGTCTGCAGAATAATTTGAATTAAATATTTATGAAGAGCGCTGCATAGTCACAAAGTTATTATACAGATCAAACATATTGGAAAAAGTGTACAATGTAGTGAGGGCACTCTAATGCTGTGGTTGTGTAATGCCAGGTAGCCCGATTGAAAAAGGGGTATTCTTAAAGAATAAAAATTGTTTTAATTCCCTGTATCCAAGAGGATGGTCATTAATTCGTTTTAGATGTTCACTGCATTCCCTGGCTACCCAAAAATTCATGGTGTGGTGACAGGCTGCCAAATGAGACTACTAATAACCACCTGCAAAATTCAAAAGGGGATTTTTGCTTTGTTTTGTTTTGTTTTGTTTTG
>NW_010338850.1:0-19414 GCF_000700745.2 Antrostomus carolinensis
CTTGACCCCTCTGGCAAGGTTTAATTCTGAATGACACAGTATCCTTTCCTCACCATATGAACATGTGCATACTTACTCACCCCAGTAGCACGGAGTACCCTAATTATGAGTTAATTCATGTTGGATTCCCTGTCTCTAGCCTTGGGATACACAAAACCTCTCAATTACTAGGCCTCAGCTGATATAGTACTCCCATTCTGACTCTTGAACATGGCCTTCCATTATACAGATGTGAAATCACCGGGCAGCAAGAACACATCTAACCTTTTAGAGCCTCAAACCACCAACTTGAGTCCAGCCCCCTAAGACCTGTCAACACTTTTCATTCATTTATTATTTGTCATCAAATACAAGCCTGGCTGAGATTAGTTCATACTATTTGCGGGAACTCAATCATGGACTCTGCTACACGACCAATATGATCAAGCAAGAAGCCATTTATTTGTTCTAATACAGTTATATTTATACCCCAAAACTAATGAAATCACCCACACCCGTTAACATGTTATTGGCTCTTCACTCGCAGCCTGAGCAGTTCACATGCCCCTAATTGGCTGGTGGACTTTGCCTGCATCCCTTCCTGTTTGCTTGCCAGGGTACATCTTTTGGATACATTTCAAGGTTCCTCTCTCAGGCCTTATTGATGCAGGTGCTTCTCATATCTCCAGACATGTATGCCTTTCTTTCCCACAGTTCTCTCAGGGTATGCCAATACACGTTCTCACACTCCCCACACTAGTACAGATCTCTCAGGGATGGATATTTTAAATAAAAAAGAATTATGCCCCCTGAGACTTTTAGGCTTCCAGTTCTGGGTGGTAGTTTGGTACTCCAGACCACTAGGTTAAGTTGTCTAAGAAGTAACTAATACCCGGAGTCTTATATCAAGTGAAGCTGTATGTGATTCAGAAAAAGGGTAAGATGTAAGATACAAACGCGTCTGAAGCATATCCTATTTACAAGTTCAGTGCTCAAGCTACTGGAAAGATCCCACCAAAGTGCCAGCTTCCCAATGGAAGACAGGGGATCCAAGGTTGTTAATGTTTAAGCACCAGATTCAAGGCTGTGGGTTCAAACTGTGAAACGGGATTAATGGAACTTCAGAAGGTGAGTCCTTTTGCAGCTTTAGCCCTATGTGACTTTTCAACTGTCCTGACTGGGTAGGGAACTGAATGAAGGGCTATATAAATGGCTGCTTTAAGACACAGCTGGGTCATTCACAATAAAGAAGGACCACCTCATCTATGGTTAGCCATGTTAAAATTAGAAATCTGCTATTGTCATGTACATCCCTCCTTAGCTGGTGGGAAGAGAGAAAGGCTGAACAAATTATTCTTAAGAAGTGCCTGCATGGTTTATGGTAAGAGCCTGGGTGAATGACCTGGAATAACTTTTTGATGGCTACAGCTGGAAAAAACAGATCCCATTTCTTTATGATTAACATTATCAAGAGGAGATGCTAAAGCAATACTGTCAAACACCTGGTTTTCATCAAGAATAAATTTGCCATTGACACATTAGTCATACATATGCTTATTTAGGCCAATAGCCAAATGAAGCAGCCATGAAGTCAGAGATATCTCCCCAGCAAGGAAACAGTCTTAGTTTAGAAGTGGTGACAGATTAGGTAATAACACTTGGTCTAGTTGAAATCTTACTGTTGGTTTGTTGTTTTTTTTTTTTAATTAGAGGACATACAAATATTTATTTGATAAAACTCAGAAACCTGCTTTAGGGAACTAAAGAGCATGTTAAAAAAAACCTCATCTTGAAATATGTGCAATACATCCCCATGAGCCTTGACTAGACAAAAGAGGAGGAGGGGCTTGTGCTGTGCTTTCACACATAGTTTTCGTATAATATGAGGATGACTGTCAATGACAGCATTTAGCTGGTTGAAAGAACGTGTTTTTCCAGTGTCTTCTTGCAAAATTCCAGAAAACTCCTTAGATACCAAACCTCTCAGAACAGAGCACACTGATTGACAAAACCCATGAAAACAAGATGACTGTCACCATTGATTAATGAAAATAACATGCATGCTGGTAGACACATACTCACTAATCACGTTTTCCATATACAAGTCCTAATATTATATTTACATTCAAAAATACTTATTTTGCATAAAAGGGAACAACAAAAGAAGCTAAAAGTAAATACTCTGTGGGAGAACACAGTCTGTATCTCATCTGCAACAGTCTGTGTCTGAATTGAAGATGCGATGGTAGCAGTCTCCAGCTGATACCAGATTCCTAGTGACTGAATGGGGTTATACAGAGAAAAGATCCTGATATTTCCTACACATCATCACAGTCTTGAATTTTCCAGACTAGGAAAATATTGCTTTGATAAAAGTGACAGATAACAAATCCATGAATGTTAAGCCTAAGGAAGTAACTCTTTCCTTGATCTTTTCAAACATTAAACCCTCCAACTCTCTAAAATAAACAGAGCCAGAAGGACAGGACTGATGTAATTCACTGCATCATGCATGTTTAGACACTACAAATTGCACCTCAGACAAATTCCAGCCAAGTGCTTCCACTACCAAGTTCTCCACCTTTCTTCTTTCCTAGCAGTCTCAACAACTTTTAAATGCTGGGCACGTCCCATCTGTAGCAAGGAAAACAACAAAAGCCATGCACGCAGAACAGTGGTCATCCTCTCCCCTTCTCCATCCTTTAGCCCTGGGCTCAGTTGGCACCAGTCATCTCACTGTGCAGATGGTGGCCTTCCCACTCCTCCTGCGATCCTTTCTCTTTCTTGGCACTCACTGCCAGCTTTCTGGTGAGAATCTAAATTAATTTATCTAGTGGACTGATGTCACTCCTTTAGTCCTATTGTGAAGCCCTGCTGAATGGAAAACAAAAGGAAAGGACTCAAGGCTTGAGGAACATGGTAGATTTTTTTTTTCCTTCATTCTCCAATTTCTGCTATAAGGCTGCAGGCATAACAGCCTTAAGTAAATGGACTAGGTTTAATGAGAACCCAACCTGCACCCAGACCTGTATTTGTTTGGTACATACTGAATACCTTCTTCAGCCTTTTCAATATTTGGCTGAAACTCAGAGCATATGGGAATGACAAGTACTAATATCTCTACAGCCAGCACTTCCATTGCTGGCTGGACCGCTCTTACAGTCAGTCTTCTGTCTTTCTTTCTCACAATGCACCTGAAACACAATCTCAGATCTAAACTTCCTCTTGAACTTTGTCAGGCTAAATCCTGGTGCTGAACTGTACAGTGGCAGACCAATGTGAGCAAACATGCTGGAAAATCTTGTCATGTCCTGAACAGCTAAAAACAGAGCCTTCTCCTGTTCATGCAACTGCATCCAGGGAAGGCACTCAAATGACCGAGGTGAGTAGTTTGGTTTTCCTGGTCATTATAAAGTATCTTTATCTCTTAATTACATCTAGGTAACTGGCTCTGAGCTAGAAAGGAATGCAAAGGGTCACAACACCTTCCCTCCTGTGTGACATGGTTTTTGCCCCTGCTATGCAAGCCAGTGAGACATGGTTAGTGGATTAACTAGCTGTGGCACCACTGAGGTACTCCACCATAACTTCAGATGTAAGATGGGAATCTTTTCCATTCCTCTGCCTTTGCAACATGACAAAGTGGTCCATGAAATGGCTAGCTTGCAAGCAGGTTTTTCTCCATCCTTTTAATAAAACTATGTGCACAGGGGTTTTTGGGGGGTTCTTTTTGTTTTGCCATTTAAGGAAATGATTCTTTCTCTTTGGTCCCCAGACCAGTACAGTAGAGATTTTAGTTTATACCAAATCATAAACTTGACCTAAAAGAAACTCTGAGAGGATGTGATCCCTAGAAAGTTTGGTGTAGTCATCCGCTGCTAGTGAGGACAGCAAACCCGAAGTTTTTATGAGGAAAGTATGTGGTTTGGTGTAGACACAATGGGGGTGTTTTGTGGTAAGTTCAGGTGTCTTTTGGCCACACAGCTGGAGAACGTACTCTCACTTCACATAAACATATATACACAGACTTCTCTTTCCTAGCATCCGGGTTGTCTGAAATCAAACTGCTGAGGGAAGACCTGCATTTTTACTATTGCTGACCACCTGTCAGTCATTTATAGCCGCTCACTGCAAGCAGAAAAGAAGGGTCTGTTTTTTTGTAAATAACCCCTGAGGCATGAAGCGTCAGAGGAACAGGCTCTGTTTACATTGCCAGATAGTCATTGCCAGCTATTCAGCCATGTAAACTATCAGTTTGTGAGAAAATATATAATTAAGTCTGCTTTTAAATTTGCATTTACAGAAGGACTTCAGATTCCTCCGGTTTTAGTTTTAAAAAATAATTGTACATTTTGCACAGTGGTATTTTTTTTAGGATGAATTTTCTAATTTTTCTTCCTTTTTGAAAAGTGACATACTTTCTCCATTTCATTGAGCTCTCCTAATTATAAGATAAATATTCATTGATTTACATTTCAAGTGGTAATTTTTCTTTACAATGTTTTTGACCCAGACAAAAAGAACAGAAAAATTAAATGTCTAAAGTTACTGCTAGAATTTTTCATAGGTGAGTTTCTCAAGGAACGTCAGTATCAAGATTCTTCTAACAAAGCTTGATTTTGGAACTGGACTCCTGATGGAAATTGTACCAAAGAAATAGTAGGGATGTTGGAAAGCACAGGCCATAAGCAAATGAAATAATTCAATTTTGAATAGGAAGGAGCTGGAAGAACCAGAGCCATCCAAGGAGATGAGGACAGAGAACTGGGAAAGATAGTGAAATGACCCATAATCTGTCATTTTCTTTTTTGAATAGACAGTGGTTAAGAGGACAACATTGATTTGGGTTTGGCCTTAGAAAGAACACTGACTCTTCTTTTGCCAAGAATCAACCATTATCAGTTCATTAAAAATCTCATTGACTCAAGTACCAGCCAGCACTTTGAGGGCTGTTCATGTTTAGCTTCACAGCTATTTTTAAAAAGAATACCGAAGTCTCATTTTCTTCTACCTTTTGGTAAGAACTATGGTTTTCCAAGAACTTAATATTAATGCATTTAAGTGAGAATTAGGGCCCCTATGTGTGCACACACCATGAGACAGAGCAGATGGGAAAGGAGTGGGAAATGGATATGGAAGATATTTAATGGCCTGGACTATATGTGGTCATTACTCCTTCAAGAAAGAGTAACCAGGAACAATGTTTACCCAGATTGGGAATTTGGAAATGCTTTTTGGTTTTGGGGTTGGGTTTGGTTTTTTGGGTTTTTCTTTTGGGAAGCCAACAAGCATACCCATATGGGAAAATAGGAAACAATGTCAAAACTTGATTTGGTTACTATAAGTAAGAGCCTCTTCTTCCTACACAAGAAGTAGGGTTTTTTTCTTTCTCCTTTTTTTTGTCAAGAATTATTCATTTTTTTAGCTGTAGATTACATAATCCTTTAATGCTTTGGCTACTCTTTTAATTAGTCTGTTATCACTATCTTTCAAATAGCATTTCTGAGCAATCTTGCATGCCCTTTAATCCTGTCTGTTCAGTGTCATTTCTGTGACTTGTTTTCTACACAAGTATTGTCCAAATGAAAACCTTTCACCATTCTTTGTGTTTTAAATCATCCTCTCTGCAGCAGAAAGAAGGTATCAGCCAGTAGGTATGGCAATACTAACCTTCTCAGGTATTTGTAGTCCGTGAAATATTGCAAAACATCAAAAGCACTTGAGCAGAAATTTTAAAAGCATGCAGCTAGTTTAAAAAGTTTGCAGTGATTGGTACATCTAACAAGCAATATCCTACTATGACCTTTTAAAAGCATTGAACACCTAGTGAAAAATACCGAGCAACAAGGATGCCAATTTTTTCATGTTTTGTGTGTGGCCTATCTTTGTCAGGGAGGGAAAAGAGAGACACTGCTACCTTAAAAACACTCTGTAAAAGGCACTCTGCAGCTGTAGTTGTGCCATGATTTCTCTGTCTAAATTAAACAGCAAATTTCTGCAGTTACCTAAAGTGGTAAATGCTGAATTTTAAACCTTAGCTAGTTCTTTTGTAAACTACTTCTGTTTTTCTGCTTTCAGGGAGCTCTGGCTTCCCTGTAACCACCAGAGTACAGAAAGAAAAGTGAAGTAAAAAGGCAAATTCATTACTTTCAGCTCCAACAACAAAGCAGTACTAGAGCTGCAGCTTTTGGAGAAAGAAAACAGATACAAGTTGAGGGGTAGGCTCAAGACATAGGTTTTCCCAGGAACCTATTTCTAGCCTTTCCATTTTAGATTGAGCATTTATTAGCTGAGTTACTTTGGGCTCAGTTACAAATGATCCAGACTTTCAAAAACCATTTGCACTTGGCACAGGAATTCTGAGAAAAATCCCTACAGGAGGCACAAGTGGTGTAAATATTGTCTGCAACACAGTACTTGCAGCAGCCCAGGCTGATAACTTTCTGGAGCAATTAGTGTGCATGTATAACTATGCAAGTTTGCATCTAACTAACCCTGTGCTTTGCTTGGGGGAAAAGTCTACCCGTTTGAGCACATACATTGAGCCCCATGGACCATGCTCACTGCAGGGTATCCATAGATATGCAAGCTATAGGGGCTGTCCTATAGCTGTGGCTGCTACTCTGAGGCTAAGCTTACCTTCTGAAAGGAGACCAAAGCCACAAGCATACAAAGCTGTAAGGCACAGGCCTTGGTCCTACATGGGCTGGCACCTATCCTCACCAGTGAGGATGGTTTCTTCTTACAGGTTACTGTCCCCTTCCCGCATGCTACTCCAGTGCAGAAGGATTAAACTGGTTTCTCTGCAGCTACAGAGGAGAAAGCTCTATTCTAACAGTCACAGAGCTAGACTTTAGTGCTTTTAGTGGGTTGCACTTTGTTTACATACTTCTTTTGCTTGCATATATATTTTAAATTTTAATACTCAATGATTTTCAATGATTTTTTTTTAACTCTTATTGAAGTAGCTTCTTGCTCTACTGCTTCCCTATCAGCTGTGCAGTCAATAGTCCTTTTAGCATGCGAGCCACATACACGGCTGTCTGTGAGCTAACCTGCTTCTGATACTCTACAGGAAGACTCTAGTAAGGGTTTGACAGTTCAAATTGGTGTAAAGCACTGTGGTCTGGCTTGCTCCAGGTTAGCGCTTTCTTCCCATTTTGAAGTCTGTAGCCTGTTTGCCCTCTATTATACATGACATGAGCACCACTGGCCTCCCCTCCAGGCAGTGCACCAGCTCAGCGAGCTGCTGGCTTGGCTTACAGCCTACATCACATCTTCGATTCGCTGCTTTGGGTCTGATCCGAGTTTAAAGTTCAGGTCCTGTGGGTTTAAGTTTAAGGCATTTTCTTGTTGTTTGTCAAGCCTGAAATATTTTGCTTACTGATATTCATGAACTGACTTCTTGTCAGTGTGTTATCTCTTTATTTAAAAGCCCATAAGCCCTTGTTAAACACAGTGAGAACTCTAAAAACATTGCTAATATTTTTTTATTTTTTTCAGAAATATGGTGTATTTTAATCTGGATCTTTGTACCTAAGTGAAAATTTATGAAAGAAACCAATTATTTTGGGTACTGGCAATTCTACGTTCATGACTTGTCACGTTAAGGAAGCTTCATTTTCCCCAGCGTAAACACCCAGCACTTCTCAAGAAGTTAGGCACCCAGAAAAACCCCTAAATGCATTTTGAAAATTTTAAAGCTGTTTGCATTAAGATCTTAGTCCTGCAGTTCTTCATCATCTTCATTTTAGCCAACATCTGATACCAAGCCTGTTTTTTCTCTCTGCCTTCTGCTTTTCTGCATCTATAACAATTTCAAGCTCTTTGGCACAGGACCTGTCTTTCCACACTCCCATGCTGTCCATAGCACACTCTGAATGCTGTGGCTGTAAATAGGACATAGGAACAAAAGTACTGATCTGACTTGTGCCTGCATCCAACCTTCACTGTACCACCCTCAACACCAGCACCTTGCTGCAAGGTTCAGCACTGAAGACACAGCTCTGACAGTGCAGACGAACTAGGATTTTAGCAGGAGAACTACCAGCTGGAGCCAATACAAACTCCAAGGTGAATTATTCTTCCTCTAAATTGGTTTCCTCTGCCTGCTCTGCACAGATATGGTTGTGCAGTGTAGTTCCTTACATTAACCCCTAGTAAAGTTTTTGTGTGAAGCTGTAAGTGACCGGCAATAATGTCAGCCCGCAGCCAGCTGCCTTTTCCATGGTACCACTCCTTTCTCTCCTGTTGTCTATGTGAAAATGCTGTAGCTTCACTAGACATGCTGGCACTGAGTATCTGCAATATTACAGCAATACAACCCCCAAAACCCCAGTCCAGCTACAGAGACAGAGCTTTCACTATAAGAGGTGTCAAATGGAAGAAGACACACTGTGTGCTTGTTTTATGGGATTACACACATAGACTTTTTGACAGATTTTCTTAATGGGACCAGTAGTTCATTTAAACTGTATTCCTTTCATAGGCGCTTTATTAAGACTGATGCCCAGGCTAGTTAATTTGGCATCCTGTGCTGCCTGTGCATTGAGATATTAAGTACGCTTCCTCTTCAGCTGTGCTACCTGTACATGTGGAGGAGCAGCAGGACCTGGAAGGTGTGATATCCCCTGCTGACTGCCATAAACCAGCTCTCCGTCGCTGCTGCTGCTGCTGCTGCTGGGGCAGCGTGCTGTCAGTCACTGCCTGGAGAAGCAATTTTTTCTGCCGAGTCGACTCAGCAGAGCAAGGGGCAGGGAGCCAGTGGTCCAGAAATAGTAGAAACAATTGCTGCAAGGGAATTTTAAAAGCCATTGGAAACTTTTGAAGCTGGGTAATGCCAAAACTAAGGAGGGGACTAGAGTAGTACTTAGAGAAGGTGACTTAGAGAAAGCCTGTACCTCTCCAGAGATTTATCCCTCATTCAGATCTCATTATTTCTCTCCTTTTCCCTCAACATCTTCGCAATCCCTCCTCTTGGCAGTCTTCTGGAGATAGGGCATGACCTATGAGCATGAGACAACAGAAATCTTCTCCTCTTGTTAATATTGTCAGAAAAATACTGGTAAGCCTTTGCTGGGTATTTGCCACCCTCAAACCCTCCTGCAAGTGTCAGGTAGGGGAGTGCAAGAGACCCGTAACAGCAGGGCATTACAGAAGCCACAGCTCATGAGGCCACGAGTGTCACAGCCCAGGCAGAGAAGCTCTGGCTGCATTGCAGGGAAGGGTTCTGCTTGCCCTCCAGCACAGAAGGGCCACTCAGAGCTGCACCACCATCATGCTTCCCTGGACAGCCAAAGGCTGTTGGCATCACTTCCCAGAGAAGGCTTATGTCCTGTTGGCTCAATACAAGGAGAAGGGACCTGTCATGCTACTGCTGGCACATGAATGCCAACATGCTGTAAGCAGCCTCATGAGAGTTTAGGGACCAGAGGAGAAATCTACACTGTCCTTATCCCTACAAATTTTTTTCATGCTCTACCTCACAATTCACACTGGCAGAGAAACCAAAGCATCATTTATTCCCATCATCAACCTGTTTGCACAGAGCAGCCTTGTGGCAGCCACTACAGCCCCAGGAGGCTGAAGGGATAGGAGGTCACCTGCACTTGCTGAGGCACACACAAATCCCCAAGTGTCAGTGAGAAGGAAGATGTGGTGTCTGCTTGAGGAGAATCTCCTATCTGAGTAAGTCATGTTTTTTTTTTTTTTTTGTACAGAGCACTTAAAGACTTAAGCTAACCCAAAATTGAGTGGAATTTTCCCATCGAAGCTAGGGGAAGAAGTAAAGCCAATAGGAAATGAGTTAATCTTATGAAAACCACAACTCATGGGATTGGAGAGGATTATTTAGGTATGGTTAAGAAAGGTCCTCTCTCTTGTTTACATTTGTATCAGATGCAGAGTGGAGAGGTAGGAACTCTGAGACACAGCTGGTGGTCCAACCTCAGAAAAAAAGAAGTCACCTGCTATGAAGGACCTAGTGAAACAGTAGCTACCCAAAATGATGTGAAGATAGCCTCTTTTCCAAATCTTTTTATATGTTCTTATTATATGGGAAGCATGTCCTTCTAAGAGATCAAAGACTATTAAATCTTTCAAGCATTAAAGCAGAACTGAAAGTGAGTCAGAGCTGAAATGTTGCTGGACTGAGAGAGACAATTCAAAAGCAATGCTAGAGTTTTTTTCTGAGAAAAAGCTTTTTTTTTTTTTCTTATGGAATATGCTTTTTTCAAGGATGAGAAAATCCTTGTCAGGAAATCCAGTCTTTTCACCATTTATCATGTTTGTGATCCGCTACTGGTTATGTGCTGCTTTGACTGATTTATATTGACAACGCCTTGGTACATGGCACTTGAGGTGGAAGAACGGATGCTTTCCTCCAGCTCATCTGTGTGATGCTATGACAAGGCAAGGCAGGAGAAGCCCTCAGCAGGGAGCAGCACGCAGCGATGCTCCCAGCGTGGCAACGGGTGCCTGCATCAGCTCTTGTCCCTCAAGCCTTTAATGCAGAGCAGATTACGTCTATAACTAAGAGTCCTTTGGGTCACAGTTTAATGATCTTTTAAGTAATTCTGGGTTCAGTCTTGATCATGCTTTCAGTACTGGACACTCATTCGAGGCCTTGATCACACTTAACATTTACTTGTTCCCACAAAAATATGAATATTTTCCAAGTGTTCAAATATACATACACACATCTCTGAATTGGTTCTACTTTAAATTTCCAGCGTTTTTTTTATGTCAACACACTGCATATCTGCAGATGTACTCAGAAAGTTTGCTAGCGAACAGTCAATTACAGTCAATTTTGAATATAAAATTTCCCCTTTTGTTTGAAATAGAAAATAACATGAAAGCCTTTCCTTGGTAATAAACTGAACTCCATAACATGCCTTTTTAAAAGAAAAAATAAATTATTATTTGGAGTATTCACAAAGAAAAAGAACTCATCATGGTATCAAAAATGGTATGTACTCCTAAGCACAGAATATAATAGTATTCTCTTTGATGAACAGAAATTGCTCCATTTTTGAGTAAGAAGCTCCTAATGAGGAGACACAGGCTGGCAAAGCAATCTCTTGGAGTATTTGCATCCCAGTCTCAAGTTGCCAGCAGGTTTTATCCGCACACAGTATTTCAATATACACTCATGACTGACAATTAGATCAATTTTTTTCTCCTTGACCAGCATTTTATCCTTATTCTTTCTTATTTGCTGCTTTATTTAAATAATGGATCTTTGTTTTATTCTTAGACTGCAGTACTTAAGTAGAGGCAGGAAGAATTTTATTTTCAATTTAACAAATAAAAATAACAATCTGCTGATAAAATGTGGCATGTTAAGAACAGCTGTCTCCAGCCTTCTCCTGTTCTTTCATGAATCCTATTCTCTCTTCCTGCTTGGGAACATTTTATTTAAATTTAAATACAAAAAACCCAAAAAAACCCCAAAACCCAAAACAAAACACCACAACCCCAAACCAGAAATCATGTTTTGTTAGAAAACCAGTAAAGAAAATAATGTTTTCCATTCCTCCATTTAAAAGAGAATTCACTTGTGTGTGAGGAATTTGGGACTCCATGCAAGTGGAGGAGGCCAAAGGTGTCTGACAACCTGCAGACTGCTAATTTTACCATCACCTCTGCTTTAGAAAATTGGCTGTTCCCTTCATGCAACATCATCAAGTTGGCTCTGCTTTACATTACTTATTCTATGAAATACCAGTCTCCCTTCAGTGACCAGCAGTACTATATGAGCAGTCCATGGGGGTTGGGATAGGGTAGGGAAGAGAGCTTTAGAAAACAAATCTAGACTAATTAAAAAGCTGAAACAAACAAACAAAAAAATCTTTGCTAATTAAACATGTTTAATTTTTATTTAGTTACTAAAACTGTCTGGAAAAATCTTAACAAAACCAAACAAAATCTGATTTTGTTGGATGGCAGTGTTTTAATGAAATTGGAAAAAGTTTCCAAATAATGAGATTTACTGTTTCCATAAAACCTTCATTTGAAGGCAGAGCTAATAAAAATAAATGCAAACTTTTCTATACAACAACCACAGCCCCTGAGGTATTTTCCTTTTCACAGCACAAGCTCAAATTCATGGCATAGTACAAATACACTAGATAGAAAAAAACAAAAGGTAGGATGTGACTCAATCAACCCTTTTGTATCTATTGTTCCTTACTTTTGACATTTCTCCAGTTCCCACCTATAACTGCTTTTAAGGCCATAGAAGCCCTGATTCAATTTATGTATCTTTAGAGACTTCACTGCCATACCTAATTTACACATATAATCAGCTCATATTCCATACGCGGACTGTGCCACCTTGAGAGAGGGAACTCACGAGCTCACCAGTAATACACTGGAGGTCTGATTCATTCTTTAAAATGAGACTTTTTCTCCCAACTAGCTCTATTAGAAGCCTGTTTCCTAACTTAGGCTGTTGTTTAATGGACATGGTTCTGCAGATTTTCTTTTTCCCTGGCTGTCAGGGAACACTGACCTTGTGAGAGAGCCCATCCTCACACATGCTTAGTTCAGTTCTGCAGCCAGACACACTATCTGGGTAGTGTAGACTTTGTTCCTGATGGAGATGGTCTTCCTTATTCCACTGGGCTTTAATCATATATGCAGTTCACCAGTCTCAAGATGACAAGAACACTTGGAACCAATGGTATTTTCAAGGAAATGTGATATTTGTAAGGGACGGAGATGATTATTCTGAAAAATCTAAGTGAGACTGAACTAGAGGTACAAAAGAGCAAGGCAAGAATGAAAAGCCTAAGCCCAAACTTATTTATATTTGAGATAAGCTTGAAAGTAATTCACACACATGTCCAAGATCTTTTAAACTTGCTATGCTCATTCTTAGCTCCTGCTATAAACAGACATGATTGTCTGATCTTCTTTCATGAACTGGAAATACTAAAGCATTTGTGCATCCTTAGGTCAGGTTAAAATATGAGCCCCATAAGCCATGCAATTAAATCCATTTCAGGACTACTGCTAAACTGTTTTTGGTGTTTTGTTTGTTTGTTTTTTAATGGGGTTCAACTTATTTTGATTTAGTGGGAACTTCTGATTTTCTCTCTTTCCTTTTTGCTACCAACAAACACTTCAGAAACCTTATGATTTCCCTGTTATTTTAGGTAGATCTTGTCTTGGCTAAGGAAAGATGAAGCAGAAGTCTTTATTGTTTGTTTACTTGTGAAGGTTAGCTAGGACAGCATCCCATAACTTGTCAGTAACAGAGAACAGGATTTGTTCTTCCTCTCTAAAACTACAGCTCATCACACTGTTTCAGTGTACAGCAGTTTTTATCATTGTTATTTGAACTTCAAAATCTACACAAAGAGGACCACAAAAGGTTTAAACCCGGTTCCAGTACAAGCTCTTACCAGCTTCCAGGGTACATTGCCTTTGTCAACTTTTAGAAATAAAGGTATGTGAAATATAGGTCAATTATTATCTGGCTTAACAACAAAGCTATACTTCTATTTTGCCCTGAATGAAAAAATGGGTTTCTAAACTCTTTTGAAATCTTAATATTGTCAAGGGGAATACTTTATTTTATGAAACTTAATATTTATGAAAATGCTTTAGAATGTAGTCCCAGTATCAGGCTTTTGGAAAGAGCACCACATTAGGGACAATGTGATTTTTGCAGATGCAAATAGTTGGAGATAAAAGAGATGTCACTTTAATGCCAGGGCTATAGGCATCTCAATCACACTGAGCAACTCAGAGAGTGGAGAAAAATGGCATGCTTCTTTCTAAATGCATAGCCTCAGAAGTAACATGTGCAAATGTGAATAACAAATATTATTTTCTCCCGCAAGCACTCATCATTTGATTTGCACAGTCAGAAAAGTCTCCTACGTCTATACACACACAGTGTTATATTGCTCCTGTGCACGCTCACCCACTTTGCACATGTGATCTGGGTTATTGGAAGTCAAGGAAATGGACCCAGCACTCATTTCCCTGTGAACGTCAAGCCAGATGATTTATACCTCCACAGCTGTGAAAATCTGCCTTTATAAGGCAGATGTAAGAAGCACCTGCAGGTACATCCTTTTCCAACTAATGCTCAAACTGGGGCTCAGTGAATAGGGCAGCAGTTTGCAATGAACGGCACTGTGCAGCTGTCTGTACTTGCTGAGGGCTTGCAAACACCACTCCACCTTTGCCCCCAAATGGGACTGCCTGGGACAAATCTTATCGGAAATCTCTCCTGACCTTATTCATAGTAGCTTTTGATGTAGCCCCCCTAGTTTATTTGCAACATTTTGCAATTAATTTTTAGAGTTAATTGCAACACATGCTCAGTAACACTGAGATAAAACATTGCACCTCCAAAGCTCCCTTGACTCTGCTTGACAGTCCCAGCACAGCTCCACAATTCAGCTATGATTCATCTGGAGCCACAGTTTTATGATAAGATTGTGCTAAATTTCAATGAACCTTGACCAAGTTATCTGTAATATGCTTCCAGGAACTGCAACCATTTATGGCTGAGAAGAACTGGTGACCATAGCTGAGTTCTGATGCAAGTTTTTGAGTTTTCATACTAGGCCCTGAAAAAAAAGTACAGAGTAAAATGCTCAGTGCTTCTTGAAAGCCGATATAGCAATGTTTCTACTAGAGCTACTGTTTTTTGTAGCACATGAGAGACCTAATGTCAGCAGGGTGCTTTCAGAGGTACTGTGGATTAGAATAAGCCAAGTGCCCATTTCAACACAGAATGGAAAAACATTTTCCGTACATCTCCACAAAGTATTTCTACTTTACTTGATCGCCATTCAACAGAAGCACTGATGACAGCTTAAAATAAGGTTGTCTTCCCCTACCTAAGGCCTCAGAAAGAATGAACCACACAGAACATTAGGAAAAGAAATAGTAAGTAAACATATCAGACAAGGGAAAGTCAAGATGCTTCAGATTTTGAATGCTGCAGTATTATGATTTAAAACTAAGTGAAGTAGCTCTGTCTTATCAGGGACAAACTCTCTGCTGGACAAGTCGGATTGTCAGTATGCATCCTACTCACTTCTCTTGCTCTGTACTTGTGTGTGTAAAATTGCTGTGGCACAAATCTTGCATTTACACCTAAAGCATTACCTCTTATGGATTATTTTACTTTCACAGTCATAAAGAGAAGATCTGATGGGTCACAGTGTGAGGCTTCTTAGCTTGTTAAGTACTGATGTAGTAAACCTTTACAGAAGAATAGCAAAACAATTTTTCTCTATC
Source organism: Antrostomus carolinensis (assembly GCF_000700745.2). Taxonomy (NCBI): domain Eukaryota; kingdom Metazoa; phylum Chordata; class Aves; order Caprimulgiformes; family Caprimulgidae; genus Antrostomus; species Antrostomus carolinensis. The sequence goes on from NW_010338850.1 coordinate 15,244, forward strand.
AAATCAGAGTTCAATTTGGCCTAGAAATTTCAAGTAATTTCAAGTCCGTTCAAGGAACATTTTTTCCTCCAAATTCTGAAAGCTCCTAGCAATTTTATATCATTGATAACTCCTTTGCAATTTTTTTTTTTTCTTATGCACCTACTCCATGCAGAACAGGAATGCAGCATTTCACTACTTCCATTAAATTTTTCATTCCAATTTTCTACAGTGAAAGAGTATTCTGACTGTCCAGTCTGCTCAGTCAAGCAGAGTAAGCTCTCATAACTGCTGACAAAAAGGTCATTTTGCTAGCATTTTGTTATTCAGTGTCTATTCTAAGTCTTGATTTTAAGTCAACACTAAAATAAGTCATTTTGTGTTCTGCAGGCCTCAAAGGTTGCCAAACTGCTTTTAGAGTGATTAGAATAATTTATTTTGAAGGTAATGGTTGAGACTCTTTGCATGCACTGAAATACTGAATTGTTATTATTCTGTGTTTGCCCATGGAAGAATGTACATGCTCTCCTCTTCCTCTCATATTCTAGATACAGGTTAAGATAAAAATAAAAAAGGGGCTACTTTTATTAGGTAAAATGAAAGCTCACCATGGGGAACCAGAGTTTGTTCAGAACTGTATTCTTATAAAGCAATCTCACAGTATTTTTCACAGCAGTAGGATGCTTCACTCCACCACTTTGGCCAACTTCCTGGTCCTGTTGCTAATGTTTTTTCCAACCTGTTTCTTAATTCGCTTGCTATAATAAGGTCAGTCTTCATTGTCCATCCCAGTCTACATTGCAGTATTGCAATTAAGCTGTTAAACAATTGCAACATGATCTCCTCAGGCAAGGTGCACAGAAGATCACCAGTGCAATCTGTGCTTATCATCTTGTATATCATGCTACGTCACTGAAGCTTTCTGCTTCTGTAGAACAGAGGTTTGCAATAGGAGCTTGCACAACTTTTGGTTGTACTTGCAGTACCATGAAAATAAACACATGGTGCTAGTACTTGTTTTGATGAGAAAGGAGCCCATTCTTTCCCTCTCAGTAGGATATCAGAGAGACTGTCCCCTTCCCACACCCTTCTCCCTTAAGACTTTGAGCATAAAACCCCCAACAACTTGTATTTTTTATTTCTTATTTTAAGTAGATCACAGGTAAGCTAAAAGCTGAATTTATCTCAGATTATTCAAGCTGAAGTATGTTTTACAGCTTCTCAGGGTACCATGCCATAGTCACATATGGCTTTTCACTGTGAAGCACTGCAGACTTCTGTCCAGAACTCTGCCTGCATGAGTGGGACTTCAGAGCACTAGAAAAGATACAGTCCCTACTGGTTATAATGCTGGAACAGATTTCAGCTTCTGCTTATGCAATTGTGGAAAGAGACTGCAGACTTATTTTTAGTGGCACAGACGCACCTACTGTCTCTCATTGAGACTGGCACAAAGATACAATGGCACATTCCCAAACTGAGACAGAATCTGTCCTCAAGTGTTTTTCTTCTCTAAAACAAGAGGAATCTTTCCTTCTTTTTCACCCTCTGTCCTTCCTATTTTTAAGGCTGGGAAAGGTCAACACATGGGCTCTTGCCACCTACCAATCTAAGCAATGTTTGCCACAGATACTCCTCTAACATGGGGTAACCAAGTGGCAGCCAATGCCAGGTTTCACGTTAGATACCCTTTTTCAGCTTGAAGTCGAGAAAGAGAACCTCCTCCACCTGTAAAGGCTTTTGCTGCATTTGGTTTCCTCTGGGAAAACACACTATTTAAATCCACCCGCTGGGAATCCTCCCTTCTGCTGACTCAGTACCTACAGGGTGTAGCTGCTTTCCTGAGCCCTTACAGGGCCCATCCACCCTGCCACAGAGGCACATTTAGAGTAAAGGCATTTCAACTGTTGTCCCAAAACACTAAGATTTTGGTTTAGATTTGCATTAAGAAAAAGCAAGAATGTGATGGTGGGATTCAGCAGTGTTGTCTGACTGGAAAACAGCAAACAATACCATTATTTAATAGAGGCACCATAAATTATGTTTGCAAGAGTGGAGTCATTTGTTTGGCTTTGCTTTTACCAAAACTTAAGTCAATTTTAAAGAAAAGAATCATTATAGACATGGAAGGAATTGCAAATTGGACAAGACACAACGTGAATTTGCCAGTCTTAGATCAGACTAGACTGATTTCTTTCTCTGGTGAGATAATTAATATTCACACAGGGAAATACATGTCTGATCTAACCTATCTGAACATCAGAAAATTATTTAAGTTGCTACTATATATGAAGTTATTAATTAAACTGGAGAAGATAGGGAAGACTCATGAGAATTGTAAGCTGCGAGAAACTGTCTAAAGAGCATGGGTTGGAAGGCAGTATCAAGCTGGAAGGAAACAAGGCAGGCAGCTCCTCAGCAATTGGCCTTCTGGTCTCATCTTACATAATGTTCTTGTTAGTATTTGGAGCACACTTGTGAAGTTTGCTGACCCTGTGAAGTTGGGAGGCAATACAGAGATGTGATAAGGTTAGACAATTGTATCAGAAGAAATGGGTGAAGTAATAGAAATTGTACGACCGAATGTCATTCCACATAGAAAGTACGTCTGTTTCAGGACCGGCAGCAAAAACTTCTGCTTTGAGGGACGCATATCAACTAGAAATTATGGGAGAGGAGAAAGACCCAGTAGTTTTCAAGTGTAGGGTAGTAACTGTCCTCTCTGACCATTAGGAAAAGCATTTCTGCAATATTGTCATAGTAATCCATCTTTGTAGGAGAGAGATTTTCCTGCCAGGCCTTTTTCATACATTCAGAGAAGCAGCACGTTAGGAGGCTGGCATTTAAAACACCATGACAGGGCACTGTGATGAACGGAGCAGCTCATACCATAGAAAAGCCATTCTTCTCAAGTTCCTGAAAATGCAAGCAGACATGGCACTCCAGTGCCACCAGTACAGAAACAGTCAGCTTTTAGAGCTTTCTCAGTGACCATGTTAGGGATTGTTTCAAAGGAAAGAAATCAGATTCTCCAGAACAAGATGTCAGTGAGAAAGAAGTGCCAATATACCATTCTGTGTTAGATCAGCTGAATGTGAGCCTACAGTGAAATCTCATCCAAAGATTTTATACATCTGGCCTGTATGCTTACCTTGTAACCAATTCTTCTCTGGCTCCTATTTTTTTAATTTGTCCTGCTTAAACTCAGCTTAAATAAGAGCATAGAATGTCAAAGAAAGGCAAACTGCAAGATGAGATTCTATAAATTATTAAAGGTAAGGGATGTCACAGCAGAAATTCTGGCTCTGTACTTTATAAGGCTGTCACATTCAACTTTACGAAGGGCTAGTCTGAAATTGGGGGATACATTTATTCTGAAATGAACGTCCAAAAACCTAAAAAAAAATATTGCTGATTCCAAGCCAAATGGAAGGTACAGCTCCTGAACTTGGTCTTCTGTAGCATAATCACATGGTAATGCAAGTATTAGTTCAAGTAAATCTGAAACACCTCCCTAAAATGCAAGAGAACAATTTCCTTCACTTCAGACCAGAGCAGGACCCATCCTTCCAACATAAGATGCTTCCCAAACACCTTTGTGTCTGAAGGGAGAAGGTGGAAAACAGGCACTCAATAGGAATGATCAGATTGCTTAACACATTATTAAAAGGGCGCTCAAAGTGAAAACTATAGAATAAAAAATCCTTCAGAACACAACCAGAGGCTGTATTACCACCTAGCAGAATATGTAAAAATGGATAAGATTTACTGAAATATATTTTAAAGGTTAGTGAGGAAAAGCTCTTGATTTACTAACAAAAGGAAAAATCTGAATTATTAATGAAACTATAATACTGACTGTTGTTGAAATTGAAAGCAGGCCTGCAAACTCAGACATCCAGCCCTGAGTGTGACTACACTCCAAGTTTGGGAGAAGACAAGAAGAGAGAAGCTCTGGCAAACACAAATACACCTTTCATGGGAAATACTTCCACCACAGGAGAGGATCAGAAGTTCCTCAGTTCTGTCTACCCCAGGGATACCCTGTGATGAATGTCCCATGAATTGCTGCAGGTTTCAAAACACTTCACAGCTGCTAAGGGACAGATTCTACTGTACTGATCAATCAATGAAAAGATTAATCTGGTTCGTAAGAAGCATTCTTAAATAATAATAATAATAATAATAATAA
>NW_010338851.1:0-6573 GCF_000700745.2 Antrostomus carolinensis
AGTCGTTCCATCCAGAAAGTGTGATCTAAACTCTGAACGTTAAGGTCTTGGTAGATTTATAATTGTGTTAGTTTGTTGTTAGTTAAAGGAACTAAACTAAACTGAGTCCAAGAGTACAATGTGTTAACAAATAGGAAAGAGCTGAGTGTTTGGGATTTTTATGTTTATGGTTGGTTTTTTTTGTGTGTGTGTATGTGTAGCAGATTGCTTTACAGGACAACACAATGGAACATAACTTTCATTGTAGTGTACTAGGGTTCCTATTCATGCCTTGATTTTTGTTTTGTTTTTTGAACTCTGTTTTGAGTTCATTGCTAAATTATGGCATTTATTTGTCATCCCAATTCATAAAAAAAATAAAAATGGAACATAAAACACAGAACTGCATTCTTTTCATAAATGTCACGTGATAGGGATTGGCATCACATGCCCCATTTTCTCTAAATTTGAGAGGTGTGATTCAGCTTCTTTATGTCTTGTTAGATAGAAGCAACCTGTAAGTTGCTGGTTCCAAATGAAATTCAAACATAGAAGGAACCTGCTTCTCTAAACATTTAAGCCGAAGTCCCTCAAAGGCAGGTACAGTTATTAAAATACAGAAGACCTGTGTCTAGAATGAGTTGATCTCTGTAAGAAATTGAAACATTGAACAAAGTTTGTACTACCATGCCTAAATTGGATTGGTAGGGAGGTTTTTAATAAATTATTTCTTTGCCTCCTGAACATTGCCATTTCTCATTCTGAGATATTTGGAAGTTGTGGAAAGTCTTTACCATACAATGTGAGAACAGGATTGAGACCTCCAACTCCTGACTGACTGCTAACTGTGATTGCAATCTGTACATTGCAAATGAAATCTCTCCTAATTTCTAAAACAGCCACAGATTTATCTTTTCCTAATAGGCATGTTTGGACCAGTTGACATGGTTTGTCCACCTCTGGAGAGAGAAAAAAAAAAATAGAACCAGTACCTACAGAGTTTGTAAAAAATTATGAAACCTCTGTGTGTCACGGAGTAGGGCTGGTAATACTGGTTCATATAAGAAATGTTGCTAGCTGACAAGTTCTAGGTAAAAGTAGTTAACATTGACAGAATTAAATTATTTACTGAGAGGCACATTCTCTGCTAAGTTACATTAATGTATGTGTCTGTTACAGGGTTCAGAGAGTCTAGACTGTGACCAAGTGAAAAAGCCTACTAGAGTAGTTTCGATGGAGTGGACTGAATCGCCCGAAGGAGAAGATCCAGACTATTATATTGTAACATACCAGCGACTAGATGCTTTCAGTCAAAAAGTAAATTTCATCAAGCTAAGTGATAAGTAGTTCCAAACATATTTGAGCTGTAGGTACCAGTAGTTAATAGCACTGTGTGTTTGTTTGTTAAAAAAAAAAATAATGTAAAATAGCAAAGAAAGAGAAAGTTTGGAAAAACTGTACTGATTTTTGTAATTCATGTCATTCATGTGCAGTCTTAGAGAGTCCTATTGAAGCCAGTAGGAAATAAAAGACCCTTGGGTATTCTGGTTGAATAACAATAGATAAGTGTATGTTCAAAGTTAAGAATATGCAAGTTCTTCAAGGTACTGTGATTTGAAGGAGTCTAACTACTTCAGGAGAGGCACAAACGCTACCCCGAAATCTTTGTGGGAGGGCCTTGTTCTTATTTGGAGCACACGATGTTCTGGAACTTAAAGAACATATGGAGATTTTAATATTAAGATGTTTGTTAAAAGTTTGATTTCTAAAAGATTTTGTTTTAAATGCATTAGGTATTTTGCAATTTAACTTCAGCCTTAGGTTTGACATGCTGCAATATAAGCTACCCCTTTAAAAACTTCATAGATCATTTATTAATTGTACTTTTATTACTTTCACTATATCCATAAATTCTTTTAACTTGCAGAATGTAAGAAACATTTCTAAAGTTGAACAGAAACCTGTCAGTACTACAATTCTGCTTGAGGAAAATAAGAAGTATGATATTACAATAGAATCCCTAAAAAATGGCAGAGTTCTAAGTGTAAAATCATTTAAGACACGTAAGTAGGGTAGCACAAAAATATTTTTGTATTGTTATATTTAGTCTAATACTGAAGATTAAAGAAGTAGAGGTTGAAATCCTGAGCTCACTTACATATTTAGAAACTTTGCATCAATGCATGTTTTCAACCATAAAGAGTAGAAGGAATAATTTTATGTAACTCCTTTGGTTAGTGTAACAATTCTGCAATATGGGACTGATGTAAAAGTTTGGGAGATTTTTAAATGTTACAGGCTTTGCTATACTACAGTAATTCTAGGACAAGAGATTTATAAAAGAGGACCACTGAGAAAGTTAGTTAAAGCCTCGAAATTTCATATCAACATAGGATTGTGGTTTGTTAATTATTAATATTTTTGTTAATTATTAAATATTTTTGTTTCCACTTTATGACAGTCCCTCTTGAAAAAGGGTTGAGGAGTATCTTGAAGGTCTTATGACTAAGTGGGGCAGACTTTTAGTATAAAGATTTGTGAGTCTAGCCACTTATAAAAGCATCATTTATAGCTGTGACTGTTCAGGACCACAAGTCCCACTCATTACTAGAATGAAAGAGCTTTCTAATTTTAATTTTGTTAATTGATTTAAAATAGTTTATAACATTACATTTGTATGCATTACAAGTTCATACTAGCTTTGGAATACAGTGTACAACTGAATACAAACAAAACATTGGCAAAAATACATAGGAAGTTGAAAACGTTACAGCAGCCATTAACTGCTGAAAAGTTAGTGTGTTCAGCAAGCTGCAGGAAATGATTCATGGTTATGTTACTATTGTGTTACTGTACTTGAAATCTATTACTGAACTGATATTCTAGAAAAGTACGTACTTTTACAGTTAAACTCTCCTTAAATGGTGCACTTAACTTTTATTTCTGGCTTCTTCAGACATAAGTTTAAATACTATGACAATAAAAGAGAGGGTAACTTTCTTAATTGCTCAATAAGACGTTTTCTGTTTTCACACTACCTTTCTTTCCCAACTGTGTGTATCCCTCATCACTTCTTAAAAGAAAAAAAAAAATTAATGCAATAAATCTTTGAGCTAATTTTTCCTGTTGTGGTAAAGACATTATTTATTTTCTCTTGGTCTACTAGGTGGAATTTCAGAAAATGACATCAAAATATCTGTGACAGCTACTACAGTGTCTTTTAATTGGAGTACAATGACCAAAGAATTTTCAGTTTCAGTTTCACTGAATGATACTTTTCAGATTATAAAAAACCCCAGGGGATTCTTTGTATGGAGGAATTTGAAACCTGCCACCTTACACACATTTAAGTTTATATTTGAACAATTACCACTGGAATTTATAAATGTGTCTCAATCACTGGATGTTCAAGCTGAAACAGGTATGTATTAAGAGTTTGTTATAGTCACAGTGAATGCGAGGAAGCACTGCACATTTTCTAGAAGAGTTGGGAGTAAATTGTAAAAAGCCTGTATTCCATTTACAACAGTTAGCAGATGTGGATTTTTTCATTTCTAGAAAGCTGAAAGAAATTGAATGTTAATGTCATAGACAGGTTTTTTCTAATTGAAATTTCTTAGTATTTTTAGGAGCAAGAATTCAAATTTGTGTGTGTAAACATTTGAAGCTAACTACATTCTTTTTGCAAGCTAGAATAGAGACAAGTGAATGTTGAAGTTTAGCATTGTAATTATTTGAGTGTGTGGGTTGAATTTGCTGTATATTTTCAGTGAAAAGTCAGGAAAATGCTGAATTTGGTAAGGATTTGCAACAGTTTTTACTAGTGTGCAAAGTGACGGTTTTGTACTGCTGGGTGGCTAACCTAGCTACACCGTTTTGTTAGAAGTGCTTTGAAGGAGTCAGGATTCTGAGGATGTTAAGGCTTGATTGTTTAACTTCGTTCCTTTAAATGTGCTACTCTGATAATGCAATTTAAAATCTTTAAAATTAGGAACACAAAAGAAAGGATTGTGTAGGGTCAAATTAAATGAAATAATTATTTTCCTAAACTCAGGAAACTATTAAAAATAAATTACTTGTGAACTTCAATTTTAAAATTTGAAAAAAGAACCTTTAGAAACTAAAGGTTTCATTAAAGAATGAAATGTTTCCTAGAGTAGGATAAAAATTTTTTATCCCTTTTTTTTTTGCTTCAGTGGGTTGTAGTTAATAAAATTAATTCAGACAAACAGATTTTTTTAAGACACTCAGGATTTTGAAGGAGTGTTGATTCATAACTACTGAATTTCTGAGGGCTGGCAATCATGAATTAATTAAATAGTATCATCATGAAAATGTCTGTGTAATTATAAAAAATCTTAAGCTGAATGGTACAGAATATATTTCAAATCCTATCCTTTTTCACCTATAGGCACCTGTTCCCAAGGGTGGGTGGCATTCCAAAGCAGTTGCTACCGAATGGGTAAGGAGAGCAAGCCATGGAAGGTGGCACAACAAATCTGTGAAACGTCTTCAAGGGGGGTGCATCTTCTTGACATAGGGAGTGAAGAAGAACATGGTTTCATTTTGTCGTATCTCCAGACAGTTAGTCAAATAATCATGTTATGGACCGGTCTTAATGACCTAAAGGTTAGTCTGGTTTTGTCTTCTTTGCTATTACATGTACCGAAGCCAGAGAACTTTGAAATACAGAGCACAATTCTTTGGAATAAAAAATGCTACACAGTAAATTGGTTGGATTTTTATGTAGTCGCTAGTAATCGTTAGAGGAATCGCTATTTCTTCAATTTAGAAATACTGAAAATATTTAGAAGGCAATAGCTGGGAAAAAAAGGACAGTTTATAGATAACCTGTTTAATTTTTCTTTGTGCGCGTGTGTGTGTGTGTGTGTTTGTGTGTGTGTGAATACTTCACAGGGATATTGCTTTGCCTGTAGGTGGTGCTGCATTACCAGATTTTAAATCTTATTCTATACACATGTTCCTTACTATGGCTATCAAAGCCTGGGGTTGGCTTTCTCAGTTTTGATGCAGGTCTGAAATATTGAGTGTTGAGCTTAGCAAGGTCTGTCCAGTATGGATGCATGCTGGATAGGCCAGTGGAAGAAGGGATTGGAGCAAGGTATTTCTTGTAAAAAGTTTCCTGTTCCTTATATTTGGGATCTGAGGGTTCCTAATACCAGCTCTGCTATTATTAAATGGCTCACTGTGGTGTGGTGGTGATTTGGGAACAGCTACAGAGGTAAAAAAAGAATTGGGAAAGCTCTCAGAAAGATGGAGGCACTCTGCCAGGAATGTGGGATCCAGTCTTCCTGTAATTAGGCTTAGTGAAAACTTCTTTTGTGGTAAGTATCAGAAGATTGGGAGAAAGCCACTGTTCTTTGGTTTGGAAAATCTGCACTCTGAAATTTAATTTTAATGTTGTTTTGGTCAAATTAATTTAAGAAGAAATGCTGTGAAAAACAGTAAAAACAAAGTAAACTTTATTTGTAAGGGCAGAAGGTAAGTGGTAGACATGTTGTAGACAGAAAATTTATTTTTTGTGGACTCTGTTAAATAACTTAGTGGGCTACACAAACAAGTAAGAGTGAGATAACATGCAAACTGAGGAAACACAAACCTGTTTAGATTTGTGGTTAGAGAATCACTTTCACCTAGGAAAACACCGTTAATATATGCATTTTACATGTAATATTGGTTTTTTTTGCAAGAGATTTAGCATTGCTGTAATTTTTACACCATATTGATATTAATCATAACCAACTTGGTATTTTAGAAATAAAAGAGTATTTGTCAGTGGCTGCCAGAAATAGATGTCCTGTGAAGCATAATGTTTTTGCATGTTGGAAACAGTGCTAGAAATGTGTGGGTGGTTTGGTGGGGGTTTTGGTTTGTGAGGTGGGTTTTTTTGTTTGTTTGGGTTTTTTTAAGCTCTGATTACACAGGAAAGAATTAATTGCCAGTTTGGAATCTGACTGTTAGTCAACTGTTTAATCATTACATGCGTTTTTTTGCTTATGGGAGTCTAGTCAGTTAAATGAACTAGATGAGTGCCTTGTTTTAAGAGTAGCAAGGAATAATAAAATGCTTGCTTTTCAAGCACTTATTTCCTGAAGTTAATTAGCATGTTCATGTACTGTATGAACATGTTACAGTCCTTCTAACTGTCATTCTTGTCATTTGCTCTCATCTTATGAGAACTCCAAATTGTAATTACACCAAATCGTACTTACCCCAGGAGCTCAAAGATCATGGGATATATGTTAGGAATCTCAGGACTTGTTTAAAATCTGAGATGAAAAATACAGATTCAATTATTTTTGCTTTCTCCTTCATATTTGAACCACTAGGGAGTTAGATTTCTATTTTCAAGTTTTTTTCTCCCAGTACCCATGGGACTTGAAATATTCTATGAGAAATGTTGAGACTATAACCTACTCAGATTTCAGCAGCCTTAGGAAAACTCCAGGTACTGTGACAGTGATAAAAATTAGCAGCATTGTGAGCAGGATTAGTTCTGTAGCATTTGTATTCTCAGAGTTTCTCCTTCTTTAACCCTATTTTGATGTGTATCTGAATTCAAACCCTTCCTGC
>NW_010338851.1:6589-13874 GCF_000700745.2 Antrostomus carolinensis
GGAGATGTAGGTCAGTACTCTAGGTAAGAATGAATGGAGAGTTTTGATGATACCCTCACATCTGTCCTGATGCCCTGTGGAGTTCTTCAGAGTTAGGAAGTGGAAAAGGTAACCAAAGACTGTTTACTGAGGCTTCTCTTACAAGCCCTACTACAGAGGTTTGTATCGTAGTACTATCTTGTGTCTTTCTGGGCTTGTCGTTAACTCTGATGCTAAGGAAGACCAGTGTAAGATATACATTGATCTATATGGTGTTTTTGAAACAGCAGGCTAGACACACAAGTCCTTTTGGAAGTAAAGTCAAATTATTTAATACCATTGAAAAACTTCACTTTCTTGGGAAAATGAAACACATCACCATATTTTATTTGATTTTTTTCTTTTCATTTCAACAGATGAATTGAAAAAAATAGGCTTAGTCTCAACAAACATGATTTTTTGTTCTGTTTCTCACAGAAACAGAAAAAATCTTTTTTCTCCTCCCCTTCCTTCCTTTTGAGTATTTTTAACAAAATGGGAAAGCAATGGAAGTCTTAAAATTATGGTGATACTTCAACTTTTCTCCATTGCAGTACTTAAAGCATTTACTGAGATTATAGGACCACAGACTTGCTATGCCTGTAAGCACTTATGCTACTATAGCTCCCGAGAGTGCTCCAATGTCATGTATAGATGTGCTGGGTTTTTTATTAATCCCCTGTAGATGTCAGTACATATTAGTGCAGTGCCAACTGAAACCTGTCTGTATTGCAGTGCTGTGAGCATCTTTCCTGCAAAATATCATGTTGCCCCAGTTTAGTATTTGTAGAGTTCTGCTAGAGAAACTGAAAGTATCTCAAAGCTTAGAAATTGGAGTTGGGTGTGAGTGATTTTCCTAATTACTGAGCTACAGGCCAGCTGGAAAAAGGGGAAAAGGCAGCATAGTATTTTTGACTGAATGATTTTTTCCTTAAGTGAATAACAGTTTTAGAATATTATCCACCCATGATCATTAGATTATTTGATTAATAGTGATTTTTAAAGGATTGTTTGCTATGAACAAATGCTCTACATTAGCCTTATATAGCTTTTATTACATTATTGCCTTGTAATCTATTTTAATAGAAGGGATAGAATTTTACACTGAAATATTTACTTAATTCAAAATGTTCTTATATAATTAATTTGTATAAATGAAGTCTGTAAATTTTGGATGTTTAGAAAAATATGCTTGCAAGGACAAAAACCTTAATAATTCATCAATATAATGTAAAAATACATGGAGATTTTATTTCATTTTTTTCAATGTAGGAAGAAGGTCAGCTCTTGTGGACAGATGAATCTCCTTTTCTTCTAAAGGCTGGCATCTCAACTTTGTCAATGATACCAGAAAACGAAACTGACTGCTATGCCCTTCAGAGAGACCCTACTGGCCCAGACTATTTCTTCACAGGATTTTTCTGCTATATACCGCTACCATATATTTGTGAATATGAATGTAACTATATTTCTTCCAATCTTTTGCATTTATTTTTAAAAGCCTTCCCCTGATTATGTATATCTTTAAAGATGTAAATATAAAAAGAAAAAGGTTTTCATTTTTTAATTTTTCCTGTTCTTTTTCAGTACCTCTGGTACCAGAAAACTTCACATTTAGTGTGCATGATGTCAAGACAACTGAAGCTGTACTTATGTGGAGTGATATGGACACATGGCTTAAGTCAGACTTTGCACTTATAATTAAGTACTATTTTGATCAGTGGAAACCATACATTCTGAGCTTGTCTGTGAATACAACTCAAACAAAAATTGTGCAGTTGTCTCCTGGCCTTTGTTATAGTTTTTTACTAGCAGCAAGGAACCCAGAAGGGGCACAGACTATCTTAAGTCCGATTCTGAAGGCAGAAACAAGTAAGTTGCAAAAATAAATGATTTTTTTTTTAAAATATAAATAACTCTGAACCTGAATTCTGAATTCAGGACTGACTAGTTGTTATAGTGAATTCCAATGTATTCATTTTGTTTTTGTGCTAACTGCTTTATTGGATTGGTGAGGAGGAACTCAGGAGTTTTTAGTGGCTACAAGCAGAAAGCCAGCTACAAATTCTTTTTCTGTGAAGTATATTTTAAAATCTTATTCTTACAATAATTTTAGTCACAGAATTCATGCTGATGTCCAGAGGGGAAGCTAGATGTCAGAGTAGCAGTAAGGTATTTTTAGGCTATGTTGATGAAATGAAGAAGCATACATTCCAATCTGAAGTAAAAAATTTTGCTGGAATAATAAAAAGACATCCCTGTGTATGTACAGTAAAGATTAAGACAAGTTTCATGTTTTAAAAATGCATTGTGTTTTGACCCACTGCATGAAGCAGTATGGCATAAGAAAATTTCATGATCCAATTAACTTTTTTCCTAGTAAAATCCAGCTGAATTAAGCCGAATGAAATTTGCCAGTTGGTAGAGATGAAAAATACCTTTGCATTTAAAGGTGATCAAACGGACATGTCCTCAAGGAAAAATTACTTCATGGACGTTATTTTAGGTGCAGATTTTCTTCAGGTTCCACCTACAAATTCTTTTTCTGCGAAGTATATTTTAAAATCTTATTCTGTTTAAAATCCTGTTTCTGTGGTACTGGGAAATATTCAGATTTGCAAAAGTTAAAGAAAACATACTGCCCTACCATTTTTAGCACTTCTGATAAGGCAGTTCAAATATGAGATAGAGCTCCATTTTCTCAAAATCAGAACAAAATGCAGATTTTTCTTTAGGGGAAAGAACTGTTCCTTTTCTTCAGCAAGTACATTTTTTACAGTTCACTTCTTCCCCTGGGCTGCTTTCTTTCACTTGGAAGTCCTATCTCCTGTGCCTACCAGCTTCTCTGCTCCCTAATGTGATGGTTTCTTTTCTATATATAAAACCTTGTAATGCAAGTTACCTCTGCAATGGAAGAAAGATATTCCTGCTTTCTCCTATGAGAAGCAAATACGTGTTTTACCTCAGAAATCAGCTTTTCAGCTGCAACATTGCTGTCTACAGAAACGTGACTGTACAGCCAAGGAAAAATAGGACAATTTACTAACTATTAGACTGGTGACTGAATTGTTGGAAGAGGTGTAGAAGACATAATGAAGAACTGTTTTAAAATTACTGATAACAATAGTGTACATTGAACACTTTCTGAAATTCAGTAGATTTTTCCATTTAATTTCTTAGGACAAGGTTTTAACCAACGTGTAATTCTTACCATTTGTCTTATATGATATTACTGATCTGACTGAAGTACAAGAGAGAGGACCTAAATGAGGAGACTGAGCTGGGTGATTCAGAAAACCTTAATTAGATAGTGAGAATATTTCCCTTTGTATCAATATTAGTTACACAGACTAATTTGTTTTGTTTGATTTGCTCTAATATTATTTAGCATTTTTTTAAGTGATGTGTACTATCAAGTTTTCAGGCTGTATTTGAAAAAAAAAGTTATTGTTAAAAGATATCAGAAGCTATTATCCTATTTTTATTCCTAATCTTACTCAATAGGACCGTTGCACTCCCAAAAGTTAGAGGCCACGTACGTTTCATCTGCAGAAATACATTTAAAGTGGAAGCCTCCACAGCATTCATCCAGTGGTTCATTCCATTACTACCTTGTCAACATTTTGGATACAGAAACCAACGTCTGGGAACAATTACCAGTTGAAAAAAGCAAGACTTCAATAGTAATAGGAAATGTAAAACCTTATCATCAGTATCAGGTATATTTACAGAATGTAGCAGAAAAAGGAACTCAAAGCTGCTATGAGAAGCCTATATTAATCACAACAGGTGATGTATCCATTTTCTGGAGGTTTTATTTCACTAGACAGAGTTTAAATTGAAAAAAAAAAGTACAAAATTATTTTTAAGGCCATGTATAGATTGTGGTTTGTTGGAATGTACTGGGGGAAAGTCAGGCGAATTATTTTTTCTACATTCTCTCTTCACTAGTTCTAACCTCCAGAACCTTCCAAAAGAGCGAACGTACCTATCTCCTTATTTATTTTTTCACTTACTTACTTACAGCACATTAATATCTGCTGAAAAAGCAACATCCTTTTTAATAAATATTTATGGTTTGTATATTTCATTTTAGCAAAGTAGAAACATTATCATGATATCTCAAATTATGCAGGTGAAGACATTAATTTTTTTCTAATCATAGATACTGTGACTCAGATTGTGTCATCTTTGTTATTCTGTATACTTCTAATGGAATGATTTATGCTTATAAAGTAAGTCCCTATTTGCTATGAGAAAACAGAAAGCAGAATCTGCTTGTAACAGGTAGTTGTCTACAAAGTATTTTAAGAGACAATTAAATTAATTAGTAGTTCTAAAATAACGAAATTTTTAGATATGAAAATAAACCAAAATGCATCATTGGGAAGTGATTGTAAATAGATAGTAAGTTTGATCTGTGGTTTTATACTGACATCTTTTTCTTTGATCAAGCTGTCAGTCCACCTACAGCTGTTTATATTCACCCAGAGGATGTACAAGAAGAGAGTGTAATTGTTCACTGGAAGCTGCCACAAGAGAGTCAAGGATCCTTCATTCAAGTGAAACCTAATGCAGACATAGGTGAAACTAAGAAGTTTTTACTGAACAATTCAGAAGAATTTCAGGTTGCTCTTCTAATTCCTGGAATGGCTTATGAAATAGGAGTAGCAAGTGTGAATAATGGAAATATGAGTGAACTGAAGACCATTCAATGCACTTTAAGTAAGACATTTTTTAACAGTGGAAATTACAGACTATAATACACACAACATCAGTCTCATTATTGCTACTGTCATCTAACAGATTTGGTAGATCAAGTCAATTTGCTTAATAGCCAAGGATCAGAACTAGCATATGAGATGTACTGAACCAGTCCTAATTGTTAACAGCAAAGCAGATGCTGTTAACCTTCAAAGAGGGTGCAGCCTTGGGAAACACGTTGTTAGTACTGGTAACTTCGATGAGGACCATAGTTGGGAATTGTGTTCCCACTGGCAGAAGAAATTGGGTGAATCATTGGTTTACATTAAAATATGAAAATACCAGAATGGTTGAAACAGATGTTTGATTTTTTGGAGATGCATTAGTTGTTCTGTGAACTGTGAAAGAGGAGTTACCCTACTTTTCTCTACACTGTGCTGGGAAAGGAGTTAGAAGTAGTAGCTGAAAGGTAAAAGCTTTACATTGTTTATCAAAAGATGTTTCCTGTTAGTCTTACTTTACCAAGATTTTGAAATGCTTTTGGCACAGTATATTTTTTTTTTGCATAGGTGAAAGGAATGGGCAGGATTCACAAACAAGTGGTATGTAAAAGCTGCAGGTTATAGATATATGAAATGCTGCGTTTTCATTTGTTCCTAAATGACTACAGTGTTTTGGAGGGTAGCAGGCTTAGTCTTTTTCAGAATTTTTTTTTTTTTAGGATTAGATTTAATACCTCATTCAAGACAGATGATAGAAAATTCTAGGTGGGATTTTTCACAGCTGTCAGAGCCAGCTGTAAGGGAAGAAAACTAAACATGTCAATATGGCATCCATCAAACATATCTCATTCTCCATGCTCATCTACCTGTCCACATGTACATTTCTGTATATTTTTTCAGCTATCCTGACTTACCTTCTTGGTGCCATTGTGGTTGAAAAGGTAACTCACTGATAGCTTTGGAAGCCTAGCTTACTTTGATTCACAAATCACTTGCCAAAGGCTTCAGAATTCCAGTAATAAACACCTAAAAAGATCAGGTTGTTTATTGTTTTTGAGCAATGATATGTTTCGTTATGGTAGCCATTTGTTTACACTGGGCAAGCATGTTTCTCAGGGCAATTACTTCAGATTTATTGTGTGGTTTTAAATTTTCAACTGATTTAACATGTGGCAATTTTTTTTTCCTTCTTTTAGAGCCCAAGCCTGTTCAAATTGTAGTTCCTTATGCACTTGATAGTAATGCTGTGGTACTTTTTGTTCGCATGCCCGATATTGGAGTGTTTGATGGCATACATGTTTCAAGTAAAGGCAGACCTAATGCGACATTCATTTTAAAAAGTGATGGCAAAATAACAATTGAAAACCTTACTGCTGGAACAGAATATGATTTCTATGTCTCCACAAAAAGTGGAAAAATGTTGAGCTCCTTTTACCATGTATCTGGTATAAAAACATGTGAGTATTTTAAGTTAATTCCTATAAAATTGTGCCATATTAAATTTTGATTTGTAAACTTTTTAAACTCTATTTTTATTTCAGTGCAGCGGAAAAGACAGGCTATTTAAAAATCACCTTGATATACCTGTTTAAGCAATTAAAAATTATACTAACAGTAGCTGTTTTTTATACAGGACTATGATCCCTTACAATTTGTAAACTTCCTAACTTGTGTTTTTATATCAAGTCTATAAAATGTCTAGCAAGTATTTCAGGAATTTAGCTTGTATTAAGTTGTTGTCCTGGCAGGAAATGACACATTTTGACCATTTATTTTAGACAAGAAGATGATTATCAGTGGAGTTCATTTTTGTCTTGAAATTAGTAAGGTTGTTCCTCCCTGTGCATCTTTAAGAAAATAATGAAAACATTGAGATTCCCATTTTGCAAGAATTCAATAGCACAGACATTAAAAAGGGGGCTTCTAGAAAGGCCTTTAAAAGAGGAATTTTAATAAGAACTTCAAAACTGTTAATAAATACCTACTGAAAGTCTGGTTTTACTTTCCTATTTCTATTATAATTATACTTCCAGAAGTATTTATTTTCCTCTTTTATACTTTTCCTTTGAAATTCTTCTCTGCTCTGTTACTTACAGAGTAGAAATGTTATAAAAGAAAAAATTTAAGATAGAATAAAAAGAAGTAAGGAAGAAAGAAGAGGAGAATTAGGACAAGATAGAAAAAATCTCCCCGAAATAGTGAAAACATTGAAAGCTGATTTTTCTTAAAATATAGTTTTAATGAAAACTTGAGTTTTGATTGATCTTATGAAAACATTTCCTAAATTTACATGACATCCTTGTCTCTAAATTGGAAACATGTGGGTTTGATGGATGGACCACTTGGTGGATAAGGTAGGTGGTCGCACTCAGAGAGTTGTGGTCAACAGCTCAATGTCTGAGTGGAAACTGGTGACGAGTGATGTCCCTCAGGGGTCGGTATTGGGACCAGCGCTGTTCAACATCTTTGTCAATCATATGGACAGTGGGATTGAGTGCACCTTCAGCAAGTTTGCTGACGACACCATGCTAAGTGGTGCGGTTGACACGCTGGAGGGACGG
>NW_010338852.1:0-2766 GCF_000700745.2 Antrostomus carolinensis
CAGCCTCTGCAGCCCAGGGCAGCACGTGTGGGTCTCAGGTGCCCCCGAGGCGTTGGGGCCGTGTGGGGCAGCCTTCCTGCAGCGAGATCCGGGGTTCCCCTCTGCTCTCAGGAGCTGCACCTCACTTTGGGCCGTGGAGGTGGCTGGTGGGTTGTGCTTTCGTACCCCTGGGCTGAGATCCTTGCACAGCTGAGAGCACAGAGGTGTTTCTGCTGCAGCTGGGGTGACACATTTCATAGAATCCCAGACTGGTTTGGGTGGGAAGGGACCTTAAAACTCATCCAGTCCCAACCCCCCTGCCAGCAGCAGGGACACCTTCCACTAGACCAGGTTGCTCAAAGCCTCATCCAGCCTGGCCGAGAACACTTCCAGGGAGGAGCAGCCACAGCTTCTCTGGGCACCCTGGGCCAGTGTCTCACCACCCTCACACCAAAGAATTTCTTCCTGATGTCTGGGGCAAGGGAAGTTGCTGTAGGGGGGGGACTGAGAGCTGAGGACCATGGTCAGGTCTAGTTTAGAGGCCAGAAGGGATTTCTGGCTCCTAGAGCAATGGCCATGGTGGGCACAGGGTCCCAATGCAACTTCCCTCCTCCCCCATCCCTCGCAGGGTGCAGTGTCTGGGTCTGTGCAGGCCACCGACCGGCTGATGAAGGAGCTCAGGGATATTTACCGATCACCAAGTTTCAAGGGCGGTGAGTACCGAGGGGAGCTGGGGGAGGGGGCTGCTGCCTCCCTGCTCGTGCTGGGGTTTTCCTCCTCGTTTTGGGTGGCACCTCATGGGCCTTAGAGCTGTTCTGCTCAGCTGGGGAGAGGATTTGTGACCTCTGGTGATTGTGGCTCTGTCAGGAGTGAGCAAGACTGCCCTCCTGTCCATCTGTTCCCTGCCCGTGCTGGATGGAAGCGAGGAGCATGCTGTGGGTGGGACAGTTATCTGGCTTTGAGGGTGATGGTTCTCCAGCCCCTTTCCTGAACACAAGGACTTGGGAAGGAGCAGTCATAGGAAAAGTGCTGCCCTCAGGATCGTCTTTATGGCCAAGTGCTGCTTTTTGAGGGGTTCTGTGCCAGGCTGAGGTTGTGCTGCAGGGCCAAGGGGATGTGAGATCTGGGTGGTGGCTCGATCTCCTCTTGAGTTTTGCTTCTCCTCTGCCTTGCAGGATACTATGCAGTTGAACTAGTGAACGACAGCCTGTACGATTGGAACGTCAAACTCCTGAAGTAGGTGGCATAGCTTGGGATCATGCAACTGTGGTGGATCTTGGTGCCAGAGGGGAAGTGAGCAGGACAGGGGAGCACCTGGCAGACCTTGGGGCAGCCTCTCTCAGACAGCTTGCTTGCTGTCTCCACGTCAGAAAGGAGATGACATCTCCAAAGATGAGATAATCTGAAGGGCGAGGGCTCTGCAAGTCTGTCTGGTGTTCCTAGAGTCCTGGAAGAGGTGCATCAGACAAAACCCTGAGCTCTCACACCCTCCAGACACCAGTGCTGCCTTTTCCTTGGGCCAGGCAGTCTTTATCTTTAAGCTGGCAGCATGGAAAAAGGGTGTGATGGTCTTCTCTGCAAACTGGGAGCAGAATGCTGACAGCCCGTGCTGTCGCTGGGCCCCCGTGCCAGCCCGGTTGTGCAGGTACAGTAGTTGTGGGGTTTGGTGCCACTGAGCCGCTGATCTGAGCTGCCCAACCTCAACTCTGACCCTCTGGGCTTTTCCTTCGGCAGGGTTGACGAGGACAGCGCTTTGCACAATGATCTCCAGATCCTCAAAGAGAAAGAAGGAACAGATTTCATCCTCCTGAACTTCTCCTTTAAAGTAAGGCTTTCCCTGCCCCCCCCCGAGATACACCCGAGTGTATCCGACGGGTGAGTCGTCAGAGAGGACGTTTCTCAAAGGCTCAAAGATGTTTCTCCCCTTCTCTCCTTCCAGGACAACTTTCCTTTTGATCCACCGTTTGTAAGGGTCGTGTCCCCGGTGCTGTCAGGGGGGTAAGTAACTCTCTGCTCCCTGGGGTCTCCAGTGCTGCTTCCTGCAGCAGTTTTTACTGAGAGTTTCCTCCGCGCTGCACAGTCCGGTCACCTCCCTGACAGGAGTTTGCAGGAGCTCTCCCAGGAAGCACAGACAGGGGTGTGGTGGGGTTTTATTTTTTCTGGTGTATTTTTCCATCTCAGATCTACTCTGAGAAAATTACTTATCTCTGGAGCAGCGAGTGGGTGAGTCCCTGTCCATTTCTGACATAACTTTGCCTCATTCCTTCCCCAAAGGTACGTTCTGGGTGGCGGTGCCATCTGCATGGAGCTACTTACAAAACAGGTGGGTACCAGCTGCCACGGGGGGCTCAAAGCTGCTAGTGTCACCTTGGGTCACTACTGCTGTTTGCTCTCCGGTATATTCCTGCCCTTGGGGCCTGCTGGCAGCCAAATCCTGCTTGTAACCCTGGCTGGCAGCTGCCTGGAAGGCTTTGTGATGCCTGGGCTGGGCTGGGCTGGGGAGGTTGTTTCTTTACCGTGGGGAAGCACAGCCCCTTGTTGGGGGTCCTGTCTGGGCCGGGGGTTCTCACCATGTTGTGCTCTGTCCCTCAGGGCTGGAGCAGCGCCTACTCCATCGAGTCGGTCATCATGCAGATCAGTGCAACTCTGGTGAAAGGGAAGGCACGAGTACAATTTGGAGCCAACAAGGTGAGGCCCAGTCAGTGTAAGAGAAGCTGAGGAGCGGTTTGAGTGGGGTGGAGGCAGGTGATGAGCAGGTAGCAGCTCGGTGCCAGCTGGTTTGTGTAG
>NW_010338852.1:2784-3128 GCF_000700745.2 Antrostomus carolinensis
CTCCCAGCGGGGCTGACAGTCTCTCTGGCTTCCCTTGCAGAACCAGTACAGCCTGACAAGAGCACAACAGTCCTACAAGTCCCTGGTTCAGATCCATGAGAAGAACGGTAAGGGCTGAGGGAGAGGGTCTGCCCTTCCCTGTGCTACTCCAGGCTCCCCTAGGCCAGAGTGAACACCCAGATAAGCTGCTTGAGTTTTTTCTGACCCAAGTGCTGAAATGTCCTGGAGTGAGGTGACAGTGGCAGCTGCTGTGTAACGCAGAGCACGTGGCTGGTCAGCGCTGGGCTCCTTCGACTGCAATCACAGAATCATTGAGTTGTTTGGTTGGAAAAGACCTTTA
Organism: Antrostomus carolinensis; assembly: GCF_000700745.2. Lineage (NCBI taxonomy): Eukaryota > Metazoa > Chordata > Aves > Caprimulgiformes > Caprimulgidae > Antrostomus > Antrostomus carolinensis. Next base: position 3,125 of record NW_010338852.1, read on the forward strand.
AGAT
>NW_010338853.1:0-15661 GCF_000700745.2 Antrostomus carolinensis
TTATTTATTTATTTATATATAACCTTATACAAGGAGGAAAAATAACAGAGCAACAGACAGGAAGCCACGGCTGCCTGAGGATCTGCCATTGCAGCTGAACACCTATTAGAAATCACAGCCTTAAATCCGTAGCACTACCACATGGATGTGAAAAGCAGAACGTGCCTGACTTCTCTTCTTAGGAGACCAGATAACAGAAAATCTCACATATTCTGGAACCACATGCTTTCAAACAGAACTTGGAAAAATCCAGATGGGATCAGCTTCAAGGTAAAGAAATAGCTCTATCTGCACATGCTTCAAAGAGGAACAAAATGAAAACGTGGGATTAAATTCCTGCACGCTGCTCAACCGTGGCTCCAGAAAGCACGTGTTAAGAAGTTGCCTCCACCGTCAAGAGCACCAACTACTGAGTCTCTAATCCAAGTTTTTGAAACTAAAGATTGCCAGGAAGAACAACCTTATGGAAATCTAGTTACAATACAGAGAGAACAAGTCTTTACAGTGACCAGCCAAGCCCCAAAGCACAGGGTACAATCTGAAGCAGAGTGGTAGCAGATTTATATCCTCAGTATACCAAGTAGCTTTAAATTATACAGACACATGAATTCTATCTCAGGGTTTCTGAATGTTAAGGCACAGAACAGTCCCAAATAAACACAGCACACATGGCAATATGGGATGGAAGTGGGTACTAAGGGTAACAGGAGCAGGGTTGAAGCAAGACATCACTCACGCAGGGACACCAGAGAGTGGGGCAAAGCCTTCCTATTTCTGGGTACACACAGCTTCTTCCTGTCCTTTTCCCACTATTCAATGTTTTCTAAGATGGAAAGGATGAATAAAAATATACCAACACTACTGTGGGGAACTTTTTTCTTCCTTAAGAATGAGATATACATTTAATCAACACAAGCAATATAGAGAAGTCATTACAATCTTCCTGAATAAAAACACTTTGACAGATGCAATACCCGACACATTCACCTGTGGCCACGTCTGCACAGGAGAAGTACTACTTTTTGGGGAGGTATATATATTTCTCACAGAGGAAGAAACAAAGTCCTCTGGAAAAGACTATTCTTCCTACATCAAGAAGCCAGTATGACATGCTTTTGAGATTGGCATTATGAATATTACTATTCTGATCACATGAAAGATTGAAAGATGGTAAAAATGCCAAAAATACAGCTTCAAAACTGATTCTTAAAATACATGTATCCACAATCACTGAGAGAAGAATGGCTTTGGGGAGGGTTGGTGGTGATTTGTTTTGGTTTTCAATTAAGTCAGCCACACCTACAAAAAAAAAGATAAACTTGGTCTAGGCCTCGCTGATTAAATGGTTCCTGAAGAAGAAAATACACAGAAGTTGTCTCGAATTAACAAAAGCTAAACCTTAATACAAGCTGTTGGCTAAGAAACACATTAGCACCCTGGGTGCAACATTCAGAGCATTTTCTAGGTAAGCTGCAAGTCCTTTTATGTTGAGTTTGCTGCAGTGCCACGCTTAACACTTGACAAGAGAGAAATGTCCCTTTTGACCAGAAGACTATTCCAATTTATACAAGAGACCAAAACCCACTCAACACATTCCACTCAACATTTCCTCCTCAACCACAGAGTGACATCCTTTCTAGCTACAGAGGTGATATCACAAAGAATTTGTGTTCAATCATTTGGGTTTCCACCCCAGAGACTTGCTGGGAGCAGCAGAGGCCTGAACTGATACCTCTGAACAGCTTAACTTTGCAGAGAGTATAGATTATCCAAATTATGGATGTTCTTAGAAGGGATGAGCCAAATATGCCAAGAGTATGCACATCTGCTAACCATTCCCCTCACTTCATTTCATAAAAGCCAGTACGCAGAATATAACGTGGTATTGAGCTATCTGGTACGAAACACTGAGATTTCTCTACAAAGAAATTGTTTTACACAGATCTGTGTAAATCTTTCTATATATTTTTTCCAGTAGTTCTGGACTACTTATGATGAAGTAGTTGTGTGGCTAAGCACACAATTCCTTCAGTTATTCTCATCAAGCATGTTGACCTTCTGACCTTCTTAAAAAAAAAAATAATAACAAAAAAGTCAGTCTCCAAATTAAACAAACTGCTATTTTATTTTAAAAGCTTTCATCAGCTTTTCCAGCTGCTGCAGAGAGCTTTGTAAAATTACTGGAAGAGATGCCATGACATAACTAATGCTAGTTTCAAATGGCAATTTGGAAAACCAGTTCCTCAAATGAGGAAAGCCCAGACTGTGCCAAGACAATATTGGCCTAAACAGTTAAAAGTAAACTCTTTATTATTGATTTATAGCAACAACACACACAAGAAATGGATGCACAAGGATACCCCAGAGAGGAAACATTTGCCCTGACCAGGGTGGAGAAAGAGATGCCTAGAACTAAAGCACAAGTTTATACATAAATTAAAAGCAGCAGTTCACAACTACTAATAGAAACACACACGAACATGTGCTTCTGCATCTTTTGCTCCAAAACAGCTCTAATTTTCTTTCATGTTTAAATTTATTGCAGAAGATGCCAACAATGGCCAACTCCACACCCAAAAAACAAAGCCACTGATCTCAAAATTTCCTGCATGCAAGATTTAACACATACATATACACACACACACACACATAAAAAAATCCCGCACACAAAAAACCCCATCGTCTAAGCTTTAAATTACTTTGGATTTTAAAAGCTGATTTGGGAACAGCGATTAAACTTGTTCCAGCTAACCTAGTTTTTATTCATTTCATTATTTATTGCTAGGCAACATAGACCGTGTCAAACCACGTTAGAACCATGAGAAGAAGTCCTTCCAATTTAGATCAAAAATTCTCTTCTCGCCCTCCTCCCCCGCAATGTGGAGGCCACATGTATTCTTTTAACACCAGTGTTCCCAGACACAAACTTCTTTCTGACCAGGAGATGACATTTCAAACTCTCTTCTCAACATCTCCCATCAGATGTAATTTATCCAAACCTCATGTGGTGCCTGTAAATAGCTCTCCAAATCCTGCCTGCTCAAAGAATGAGTCTTTCTTAGTATTTACAAATCAGAATTAGTCCCAGTCACTACACTGGCAAGTCCAGATCCGGTTATCTTCACAGATGTATCCTTTTTTTCATTTCTAGAAGACTCTAGCTTCTCTATTATCTGTGGTCTGTATATGAGTACCAGTACAGAAAAGACTGCTTACTACCTGTAGTATTACTTCCTTTCATCATAAGGAAGTTTTGAAGAACTCCAAACAGGCAGAAAAACAAGAAAGAGCAGAGACCCAGGTTCCCAAATAAACCATAAACAGAGTGCTCTTAATTAAACGTTTCTTCAGCACAAAACTTAAATAAACTTCTTTAACAGAGAAAAATAAAACATCCTACCTTTTGTTTATAGGTTTTTCATCTTTCTCATAAGGCTTCACGAACCATTTCCCAATGCGGACGAAATTGCGGTTCATTAAACACCTTTCCAACAGGTTGTGAACGGCTTTGAAAAGCAGAGTGCGACATTCGTAAGAAAGCCCGTTCTCCCAAACACCATCTTCCTCTTCTACAAGGCAAAGGGAAAAGATAAATTAGCATTGAATCCCATCCTATTATTTCATGGACATATCAATATGCTTTTCTCCCACATTCATTTAAGACTTTCACAGAACAACATGCAAGCAAAAAAAGCCTGTAATGTTCAGATAACAACTCTGCTCACGTTATAATAGTGTCACTGCTAAAAGTAATAATTGCTAAAAGTAACCAGCTATGAAAATCATCTCATCTCCTACAGGAAAAAAAGATTCAACAGCTATTTGTACACAATATTTCAGCCTGCAAGATCATTGTATACTGACCTGTCTGCAAGGTGGCTCATGTTTTGGGTAGTCTGACTTAGCCTGAAGTGTTAGCTGACAATTATGCTTGTAAATAAATTGCCCAAAGCCAAACTTTGAATACATCCTAGTGTCTTTAGCCACCACTGACTGAGGAAAGTTGGGCACAAATATCATTGATCAACTGACCATCAATGTTCATCAGTTTGCTAAAGGAGGAGAGGGGAAAAAATATCTGGATTCAGAAAACTGGCAAGAGCAACCTGATTCTCCCCAGAAGACTCTCACAACTGCAATTTTTCTTTTTAATTCAAAATAAAAAAATAAATATATTTAAGCAGGCTAGCCCTACTTTTTGATCCACACACAGAACAGAAAAGAAAGACTGCAAGCAGAAGGACAAAGCCCAGTTCATACTGACAGGATTCTGAAGTGAAATGCTGAGATCTTATGTACACCACAAGTCAGAGTCGTGGAATCCAACTTACACAAGCCAAGTTGATTTGCCAAATGGGAAAGCAAGATTCATGGTAAGAAGCTGTAATCTCTTCAACCACTCTGGCTCATTATCAATGTTTGAACATAGTTTAGGGACCCTAGAAGTATATGCACTGGTCCAAAGGATTACGATGGCATCACAATTACCTTACACAGGTAAAATGAGGGACACTTGCAAGGCCCTGTAGCATCTCTCAGTACAGATGTGGTCTCATTCATTTCCAGCAACACACTAATATGGAGGATGATCTAAGAAAACTTGAGATCTTGTCCTTAAATTACTCGCAATCTTTCTGCCTACAATTCCTTGTATATCATGTTTTACATACACCCCTAAGGACCTGCTACTGGTCACCTTGGACCAACCTAGCAGAGTTATTCTTATAACACCATTGCTATTATACTCCAGGTACCAGCAGAGTCTAGAAGATTGTCTGACATAGATAAAGGAGACATATTTTTACTTCAGTCTCTGGATAGTCATGGAATAATTTAGGTTGAAAGGGACCCATGGAGGTCACCTGCTCCAACCCCCACTCAAGAGTTCAAAGTTAGAACAGGTTGGTTGTATCTCAGGTTCATTGCCCCTCGTGCCACCTCTGTGCAAGGCCTGGGTTCAAGTTTAGTCCCGTACAACAGGTCTTACAACAGTGACCTGTCTGTTCACCTCTCCTTCACAGAGGATTTTGGTTCAAAAAGATTTCCACTGGTTTGCTCAATGGTCAGAAAACCTCAGTAATACAGCCAAGTCCTTGCATTTTAAATCTCCCTTTGAAATAAGCCCCTTCACCTTTATCTGGAAGCCACTTACAAGCTTAAAAGGTTGCAATAGTATTAACTAAAGTCTCAATATCCTTAAATTAGAAAGCATGTAGAAAACCAGACACTTAAGAGTTTTATTAAAAAAAAAAAACAAAACCCTTACAGTTTATTACAATAAACAAGATTTAAGATAAAAATGACAGAAAAAGGAATTTCAAGATGCTATTGCAACCAGAACATGGTGGCCATATTTGTATATTGCTAGATTCCACACAAGTACATTTCCACTCAAGATCACTATTGTGAGTTAAAAGAAAATTACTCCCAGTATCTTTCTCTGAGGGACAAAATAAGAGTAAACAGACCTGCCCCATAATTTATAAATGAAGCATGCATCATTACAGATGAATCATTACACAAAATAATTTTTCTGGTAAAGACAAGGAAAAAACAAGGAACTGCATTTCCTAAATAAGAGCCCTCAACATGAGTTTCCCACTCCACCCCCCTATTCCAATTTAAGTTCAGCAAAAACCAATGTTTTTAAAAACCATAAAGCTACAAGGTAACACAGTAACTCGCTAAAGAAACATCGTACAAGAAGCTTGCAACAAAAAAAAAAAAGCAACAAAGGTCCAAAGTCAAAAGGGTTTGAGATGTTTGTGCCAAGAGGACAGATTTTTCCCCCAGCTCAGAGCTTTGTAGACGTTCACAAATGAGCAGCTCTATCCTACAGGCAGCTTTGCTGTTCAGCACATACTGCTCGACTGGTGGCAAACAAGCAGCTCAACAGAGCAAACATTAACTACAAAGCTTAATGATATTGGACTTTAACTGCACGATAAACTCCACACCATTTCAAAGGTTAAATGGTCGGTTTCTATATGGCTCTCATAATTCATTTATTTTTTTTAAATCATTTCAAGAACATCCCCTGCATCAATTACCTATTATAAGAGGAAATGGAAAGAGCTATTTCCAGCCTTTATGCCTAATTTTGTTTTCATAGAATCATAGAATCAGACTGGTTTGGGTTGGAAGGGATCTTAAAGATCATCCAGTTCCAACCCCCCTGCCATCAGCAGGGACACCTTCCACTAGACCAGGTTGCTCAAAGCCTCATCCAGCCTGGCCTTCAACACTTCCAGGGAGGAGCAGCCACAGCTTCTCTGGGCAACCTGGGACACTGTCTGACCACCCTCACAGTGAAAAACTTCTTCCTAATATCTCATCTAAACCTCCCCTCTTTCAGTTTAAACCCATTTCCCCTTGTTTTGTCATTAGCTGCCCTTATGAAAAGTCCTTCCCCAGCTTTCTTGTAGCCCCTTCAGGTACTGGGAGGCCGCTGTAAGATCTCCCCAGAGCCTTCTCTTTTCCAGGCTGAACAGCCCCAACTCTCTCAGCCTGTCTTCATAGGAGAGGTGCTCCAGCCCTCAGATCATCCTGATGGCCCTTCTCTGGACTTGTTCTAACTGGTCCATGTATGTTGTGTTTTGACATATTATTGTATCAATGAGAAAAAAAGATGTTGAAATCCCAAAGCTACAGAAATGTAACTCAAAGCTTGTATTTTCATGGTCACACTGTGGCCACGAAGGAGAGGTCTCAGTCTTCTGAAGACACTACAAAGTGCTCAGTATTTCATTTAACATCAATAGTTGTGCTGACAACTAAGTTATGAACACGAGTTTACGTGCAAGAACTTGCCACAAGATTGTAATTCGTTAAGAGTTCTCCCAGCTGTCTTAGTTTATTGCTGAAACAGAGAGCTCTTCGAGGAGCACGTGATGAGGGGAAAGTGGAAGGCATTAGAAGGAAATCACAATTAAAACTCTAATATTTGAAAAGACAGCGTGCTGTAAGCATGCCTGCTGATCAGGAAGAACGTCTGGTACCCAAAATAAGAGCACCTGTTCAAACTGAAGTGCATCTTGCTACAGAAAGGGAAGGTTAAATGAGATGGCAGTTGAAGATACCCTCATTTCAGAACATTATTCAAATACATGCAAAAAAATAGCAGTAAGTGTCCTGTGTCTTTTTGAAATCTTTTTTTTTTTTTTAGAGTAGTGGATAGGAGAGAAATTTGACATCTGCTCACATCTCCCAACTATGTTTCTTCTTCATTTAAATTGTTGTTTCTCAACATCAGAAGAATCCTCCTACTTAAGAGAAATTGCATGAAGTAAGCTATTTTTTTAAAAATGGAGAGGAAGAGGCACTTTTGTCTTCTCATCTTTTTTAAACACATTAGCTTCAAATGTTCACTTTGATAGTGATAATAAACCAAAAATAAGTTGCTGACTCATTTTAAGAAGGTGTTAAGCCACAATTTCACTTCAGACAAGTGTTATCCACAAAAGTGCTCTGGTAATCTGAAGGTTACAAATATTTTGGTTTTGATTAGTCCCCTTAGCTGCCTGAGCCACTCAGCTCCTCTGTGACATAATTTTATGTCAATCCATTAAACAAATACATATATATATCATCCCACAATGAAAAATTTTGTTCCCTCCCTCTTTACACCAAATATTAAACAGAGAGTTTCCCTTAAATCAAGCTAAAAATTATCAGGAAATGAAGAATAAATAGAAACAATGGCCACGAGAAACTACTACACATAAATAACAAACTTTTCTCAATCAACACCTCCTTGACACTACCATCATCCAATTTTAAATAAATGGTTGTAGGAGACTATTTGCTTTCAGTACTTTTATGTTTTACTTAACATTCTTCATACGATTCACCTGAAACACTAAAGTTCATTTTTACTGATTTTAAAATTATTGTTATAAATTACTGTAAATTATTAAATGTATTAATCAAAGATTGCTAACAAATAAACAAATCTTTGCTTAAAGTTATGTTTTTTGCAAGCATACCAATTTTGAATTTCTTGAGTTCTACTGCAACAGATAAACACACAGCATTAAAAATGACATTTTCAAGAACACTCTGTGGACTTTCCCCCTTCTTCCCTTTAAGGTGTAGCTGGCCACATCAGCAAAACAGCCATAAGCATCAGCTCTTGAAAAGGTTGAATATATTAAAAATATATACCATTAAAAATATCTTCCTAATGCTCAATGAACCTCTAAAATGAACCATGAAAAGAAACAAACGACAGCCAAGCCTCCACTTTGGATTACAAATCCCTCCCCCAGTTAGAAAGAAAAAAGAAATCCATTCCTTGGTGTCATGACTGAGACACAACTTTTACAAGCAGCACTTACCTTCATGGGCTTCCCTTCTGTCATCATTTGACAGCATGCCAGTTACACAGAGTGATGCACAACTGATTTATACAATCAAACTCCCTATATAAGCTTCAGATTACAAGAGAAGTATAATAAGTAGCATGAAATTGCTGCTCTATGCAATATTGTAATAATATGACAAATACTTGAAGTTTTCTTTTTATAAAACAGATTTTTAAAAGTCAAGTACTTTAAGATTAAATAAAATTGCTCAAAGCAAGAATAATCCAGTTAACATACTGAAAAATAATTTTGAGGGCCTATATTCCTTATGAAATAAGTGAAAAGCAACAGATTTCATGTGGAAAAAAAAAGACTGACTACAATTCTAAAATACCAACTTGAGAATCCAAGTAAGACAAGTTTATTTCTAGTACAGTTGTATCTGTTATCTACATTCACAGAAAAGAGTCTAGACAGAAGACTTCAGATATCCAAACTAGTTGGAAAATTTCATCCACCAAGAAGCCAAAACATGACCTACTGTCCAAACCACCATATTCAGAATATTCAGCACCAATACAAGTTAGCTTTTGCAGTGTTAGCCATATATAGATTTGATGCTTTCTCTACCCAGCAAAAATATTTGTCTAAAAGTTAAAAATTTCAAAGTATGACCTCTTTGTAAGCGTGCAGCTATCTCTGCCTGTTCATACGGATAACCAGGTAACAGCCTGCCCCTCACTGCTTGTTGGGTGTAAGTTTGGCTGGTCTGGAGACCTACTGCAAGAAAAGCAAAGCTTGAAAACTTCCCAACTAAATGTTCCAATATCCTCCTCCACACTGTCTTTGAGTAATTCCATATGCAGATATATTTTACTCATATTGTTAAATCTTACCCTTAGTGCCCATGCACTCTTATGTATACAGGTATATTATGCACGTGGCATTGTACCTACAACCAACATAACATGATGCCAAATTCTGATTTACTGTGATAAAGTATTTTTCACCTCACTCCACAGATCCTTCACAAGCATGCTGGTCAGGAGGAAAGAAAAAAACGGAAAAAAGGTAAAAATCACCTTCGAGCTGGTACTCACACAAAGTCACAGAAGTTCTCAAAAGACTGCTACAGTAATTTTTACACAATGCTTATCAGCAGTTTTGCTTAAGCAGAGACATATCTTTTTTTTTTGGTAGGAGTTAAGTGGTCTTAGGAAGCAAATGTTATTTAAAAAAAAAATGCAAGCCACTAGCTGAACTATTTTCAAAGCTCACTTTGCCAACTCCTGGCAACTGGCAGGCTTTTCTGCAGAATCCTCACTGCGATAACTGGCTCATACTCTGGTTTCCATTGCATTAGGAGGAATGAGACACTCAGTGCTGACATCAGCACAAACCAGTCAAGTCACAGATTTGTTTGGAGACAAGGATTTGATCTATAAGGCACATATATTGAGAACTACACAACACATAGAAGTCTTTGCTGCCATGACTGTTGCTGGTTTTACCACACAGGATCAACAGACAAGCACCAGTATACACACCTTTCCCCTTTTTCTTTCAAGCTCTCCTACAAGCCCAGCAAGGAGCATCAATTTTATACACTTATGCCACACAGAAGCATGAGGAAGACTGTTCAGGAAATAAAAATTGATTAACTTGATATATGACAGGTACAAGGAAAACTCTTTATTTTTTTTAAATAAATTAATAAGATTTAATAGACATCAGAACAAAAAAGATGCATCTTACAGCTCAGCATTTAAAAGATGCAATTTGAAGGTCAAAGGATACAGAAACATTCCCTTATCCAAGCATTAATCAAACCATAACCACTTCCTTGGGACTATGTCCTGTACATAATTCATACTCAACTGTTCTCAGGTTTGAAACCATCTACTGCCAATTTAAAAAAAATAAATAAATCCAAGCATAAAGGTAAGCACTTTAAAACAAGAACGAACCTATCTGATAAAATCACTGCTGATCAGACCAGTGAGAGACCATCGCCTTCTGAAATCTGAAGAGATGTCCTACTTGAAGGTTTGAGTTGCAAGAATTACTATAATCAAGCCTCACTGTCACAACAAAACCATAACGTTTGAGGTTGTTAAAGGATAAAATAACATTTCACTAACTTCTGTTTGCCTCTAGCTATGTTGGGGTAGAAACAGACATATGGGGTTTTTTTGGTATTACATACAGTAAATAGCTTCCTAGGGAAGGAAAAAAAACAACAAATATTGAGTGAAGTCAATATTACTGATCAATGGGCATCTCTGAACAAGTCTCCTTTTGACATGCCCCCAGGCAACAACAAACCCTGACCATCAACAAGACAGTTATCCAAGGCTTGATATGAGAATTCAGATATAGCCAGTAGCAGGCATTCAAACATATCTCCAGGGCAAAGAATGAACTTCCAGAATGTACAGGCTGAAGAGAAAGAGAGAATTTATTTTTTTTAATCTGATATGCATAGATGTACACCCATAAAACTGCACATTCCCCTTTGAAGTGATCTTGGGAAGGGGGACAAAAGGATTCTTGAAGGCTGTCATATTTCAAACCCCTGAGGGTTGATAACCAAGATGTGTTCCAGACACTAAATGTCCATTGTTCATTAAACTACAAATCGCCAAAAACAGTCAAAAACTGTCAAAACACCGACCTCTCCTTCACAGGCACAGTTTTGTACCAAAGGGAGCCAGAATCAGAAGTTACTAACACTGCTCTGGTGTATTTCTACCTACAGCTTTTTCAAGGCCACTTCCCCAAAAGAGGTCTGTCCACAGGCAGCAAGGACAGGGGTGGCAGCAACAGAGCGCTCAGCCCCTCGCTTCCTCCCTCGCCCCAATTCTTCAGGGCAATTCTTCACCTACCCACTAGAAAAGTTCTAAATGAGGCAGCACCTTAACCTTCAGCAGCAAACAATTTCCAATCAATTTTGCAGGTAACAAGCCTCTGCCAGGAAGTCATTTATCTTTCCCATTGAAAATGTAACAAGCAATCATTGGGAGAACAGGGCAATGTGAATTACCAGGAGAAATTGTTCACCAATGAAAAAAATCCATTAGGTCTACGACAAAGGTCAGATAACATTGTTTGGGTTCAGCCATAATTCTTTCTTGTATGAGGTTCACATTAAGATTTTGTGTAACAGGAAAGGGAAAAAAGTGCAGGTGCAGGCACTCCTCAGACATCTCCACAATCCAACTGATTAACACCTTTATCAGCTTCTGGTCAGAAGAGCCAAGCAGACTAACACACTCTAAGAGATTCTATATTTAATTAAAATGTATATATTTAATTAAAAGGAGAGAAAAACACACCTGCAAGAGGAAAGACGTCAGATACATCTACACACAGACATAGGCAAGAGTCTCATGAGTGAGAAGCATTTATGTAGAAAAATATCTAACAGCAGGACATGTGGAACAGCTCTACTGAAGCTCAGACAACCACAGGTGACCTGAACAAAGGAAATACCCAAAACAACTGCAAAGACGTGGCTGGGAGACTCTAATCCCCTGCTCTCTCTACCTGATACCTTAAGAGAGGTTAAGAGTTGGTAAACACCCAGGATGACAGGTGCTTATTTACCTGTGCAGAAATGTAATTCCAGAAGAGCATAAATACACACCAGTCCAGAGTTCAGCTATGAAACACCACGATTTTCAAAAGACACCTCTATGCTAAATCACTATTAGTCAGATTCAACAGAGAATGCAAAGAAAGTTGCTCAAATAAATAATTTTGATGGCCAGGTAGTGCAGAAATGCATTCTTCTAATGGCTTAACTTGTATTTGATCTTCCACTCAAAAAATAAAGTAACATATTTGTCTCAATTTAATCCCACCAGCCAACAGCACACAAAATTTCCGTAGATACTTTCACACAAGTGTTGGTCTTTGCTCAGGGCAGGCCCAGGCCAAAAATAGCATTTAGTCTAAGGATGTTCCCTGCAGGTCAAGACTGAGGTTATTCATAGAGTAAAAATAAGGAAGCTTTAAAGGCACTAAAACATCAAGCAACCTACAATCTAAGTGCCATTTAAGATGCAAAGTTTCTAGTTCATGGACAGATGGGAATATGAGCAACATCCCAATCTTTGAAGTCAATTATTCAAAGAAATGAACATAATTTTAGCTTGTCAATTGTTTTTCAAATCATATTATTTTTTTTTGTATGAAAATTCCACACATTATTAAATTGTTTTAAGTCAGCTTCTTCAGTGGCACTTCAAACTCATATTTGTTCTTCAGCTTATCCACAAACACAGTCGGCATTAACAATTTCTGGTTACTAGGTCACCAAACCTTGGTCTCATTTTACACTTCAGTAATCTGAATACTGTACATTATTTGAAAGGAAATTAGAGTGATGCGACCTTTTTTTTTTTTCCTTCTCCTAGAATTAATGTAGTCTCACCACTAGACTTACACAGAGAGTTTAAAAACCTAACTTATAAAAACCTTACTGATAAGCAACTGGAAAGCCATCTACTTTTGGAATCAAGAACAAGTAAACATTTGCAAAACGAGGTGCCAAATCTGAAGTACAGCATTATTGAGAAATACAAATATTGCCAGTCTTTCAAAACTCTGAAGTTGGAAAGCAGGTACAGGTTCAGAGCATTGGGAAAGGGAGAGAGAGAAATCATAAAAATACAAGGTTCAGAGATTCCTGCAGGAAACAGAAAGCTACTTTCACACACTACCTCTTGAGGGCTTCTCACTGATTATTTGACTTCCAATCAGAACAGCTCCATACTGTTCAAGAGTTGCCCAAGATCTCTACAATTCTTATCACATCACAAAATGGGGTTTACTATTTGAATTTGAAAGTTCTAATTGCCCAACAAAAAGAATCTTATCAAAACATGTTTAAGACATCACTTCTGAATCACAGGCACAGCTTTAGGCACAGCTTTCTCGTGAAGAAGCTGCCAAAATTCATAGGCTTATGTTTTGGTTTGGTTTCTTTTCTTTATTTTTCAAAAGAAACAAGCAGGTAGCAAAAACTTTTTAAAGTTTCTTGAAAATCCAGCAGTCCAAGACCACCTAAACACAGACAGCAGCCGTTCCATCACTGCGCTGACGTAATAACTTGGTGTAGCTTGCTGCAATAAATTTATCTGTAGACAACAGTCCACCTAGTACAGATTTTCTAAGTAACTGGGTAAGAGCATCCTTTCCCTGACCAAAAGAAGGCATTCATTTCCTCCTACCTGAGAGATCATGATGAATAAGGTCAGCAAAGTTGGGGTCATCACCCCACCAAAATATCCATAGCTCCCTGCGTCCAGGTCTCTGGTCTCGGCGCCAAACACTGAGTACATCCGCCTTCAGACAGCGACTGAAACTGCTCAGAATAGGGTCCTCTTCCGTGACCGGGAAGAGAATCGGGGCAGACGTGGGACCCTGCCATACATATCGCTTCCATTTAATCCCAGTGAGATCAGCCTGAGGGAAGGAAAAGAACAACTGTCAGACAGTGGGGTAGGCAAGTACACTCCCAACAGAACCATTCTGCTCTAACAAGATGATGGCACAGAAATGGGCGGGTGGAATGAAGAAAAGGATTAATCCAACAAAATTTAATGGAAATCATACTCAAATTTTGTGTACCTTAGAAGATAAACTGGAAATAAACAGGCACCCTGCTTTAAAAATCTCCTTTAACAACTGCAGTAAAGCAAGAACTGTTCACTTTCACTGCAGCTTTAAGATCACAGAGAGAAAAGATTTAATTTTTTTTTTAAGTGAAAAAAGAGTGAATAATGTAATATTTGCAGACTGCAACCATCCAATCTGCTATAAACACTTGCCTTAGCAAAGAATGTCTTTCTTTTTCCTTTCTTATTACATACACTACCTTTTCAATCCAAGATTAAGGAAATAGGTAATACAGTAAATCTAACTCAAGCATGCATTCTTCCAGTCATCACTACTTTGAAAAATTTCACAGGTTTCTCCATTGTAAAATATTCTCTATACAGAGAGCCACTCGAGTACACTTCTATCACACTTGTCATTTCTCATACCACAACTTAAGATTTTAAATCCTGTTTTATATCATTATGAAGTATCATTAAATTATACATCAGACTTGTATCTCCACGTAACAATCCTCTCAATCTCCTTCTAGGCAAAAATTCATTTGACTTTATAAAAGTTAAAGAGTCACTACTCTGTGTAATGGGAAACAGACAATTCCTGGATTATCTATAATGCAACACCACACCAAGTTTTAGTGCTTAAGTTTTTACACGAGGACAGTCACCTTAAGGCACGTAGGTGAGGCATTGCCCCGGGTTCTCTTTGAGAAGGGAGAATGAGGTAGGCTGGCATTTGTTAAGAAGTCACCTTTTTTTTTCCCCCCCCTTCCCAATATGACAACACACAAAAGATCACTCCAACATTTAAACCTAACATGGCAGCCTTCCTACCTTCAGGAGGAGAAGCAATTTAGATGAAAGGTAGGGAGTCTGTAACAGTTGATACTTTCAAAAGACTTTAAGATTTAAAAATGCACTATTTATATGGAGCTGTAGGCCTGATGCAAGCTGCAGACATGCTCAGGCTGTCCAGATTCCCCTCCATCCAAAAATATTAGTACCACAGCTCGGCACAGGTTTTTACTTATAACAATCTCTAGAATAATAAATATCAGGCAGTCAGCTAAAATGAGCTAATCTGCATTAAAAAACAGATGAAACAGTTCAGCACAGCCACCAAAAATTGCATCACAGTCCAGTTAAATCACATTTACTTTGAGAGCCACCAAAATCAACAATTCGAACGATTTCATAATTGGGTGTAAAAAGACTACAAAATGGTGCACAACAAAACGTTAAGATTCCACTGCTTCTCGGGGAGTGCATCACCCAAAGCAGACCTCCAGAATAAAAAGCAGCAGTAAAAGGGATGTGTTTAAAAGCAAGGAAGAAGGGAGGTTTTTCGGCTCAGATTTGCCTGGGATGTCACTAGTGAGGAGAGAAAAGAGAAAGTTCCCCGAGATGTGGGGCTGGAAAGAAAAAGAAGCAGTAGATCTCCTTACCTCCTGCGAGAAATAATCCCGTTCAGAAGCAGAGATAGGAAGATATTGGAGAAAGGAGGAAAAGTTGCAGGCAAGGAAAGAGAAAGGCGAGTGGCAGGGAGGATACTATCCAGGAAGAAAGCGGAGGGAGGGGCAAGGCGAGACAGACAGCGATGGAGGGGGAACCAGAGGGGCATGGGAGAGTTGGCTGGCTCCAGGCAGGGCCTACTCTGAGGACTCATCCAACAGAAGCTATGCTAAAAATGGCTGCTTTGCTTCCACTACCCCTTCCTCCCCTCCCCCAAACCTCCTC
>NW_010338854.1:0-11867 GCF_000700745.2 Antrostomus carolinensis
CCTCCCCATCTTGCTTAGGACTGGGGTGATAGAGTGGGCTTTGATGGGCACCTGACATCCAGCCAGGGTCAACCCACCACAACATGTCAGTGGGAAATAGCAATATGGACCCAGTATACTCTCTCTGCTAGCCTGCTTAATTGCATACTCATTTCAGTGAGACTACAATGCTTCAAAGATGAATTGCACAGTGCTTGCTGCAGTCCTACAACAAAGAAAACAAGTCACATTAAACTTTGCTCTTTAACCTTCGTTTTTTTTTCTACTCAACTATAACATACAGCATTTGGAAAAAATAATTTTGCCTAGAGTGAAAACTGATGGAACAGGACAACAAACCTTTTGTGCAGTGCTTGCAAATCTGGCACAATGCCTAGCTTTGCTTTCTGCACTACAGCTGTCACTGCAAAGACATATTATACTACTGATGTGAAACAAATCTAGCTCTCCATATCACCTTTTGCGATCTCATTGAAATAAACACAATGCCTTCTTCCACAAAAATTAGATTAATTGTTTTAGTCAGGCAGTACAATGTAATATTTCTGTAATGAAAATGATCTTATTCTACTCATCAAAAATATATCTACAGTAAGGAAATAGTCTTTTCATTATTTATGTAACACTGAATATATTCATTTGTGTCTTTCATTTATCTATTACACTCTACTAATGAATAACCAATTAAATTGAATACCTCATTCTCTAATTGCTCTTTTAAAAAAGGGAAGTCATCACTCAGGTATACTACCAGAATTAACCTTCTTCTGTGGTTAATTTAAACATAAGCGGTACAAATAACCTTACTTGAAGCAGCTGGACAGCTCAGAAGCATTCATTCTGGTTACACTTGTGTTACAAATATGCAAATGCACATGTTTATCTCAGGTTCTCCTGCAATCAAATTTGGAACTTGTAGGTCTCTCACATTTTGCTATTACATTTCTTTTCCATTTCTTCAATCAACAACAAAGGGCAATAAATACACTGACCCTGCACACATACACATACACAAAATTGCCTTTAACCTAAGAGAGAAATTTATTTTTAAATAAAAAAGTTTATTTTGGCTAAAGTATTAAAATAGCAGAAGCAAAACTAGATTTTTTTTTCCTAGCAACATAAAGTTTCAGATCGGATTCCAACTCCTACGCAGTTAACCTTGTTCTTAGTCTAGCTCATTACACAGTAAAGGCCCTGGACCTCATGGTTTGGATTTATATTCAAAACAAAAGCTCTAATGGCTCAATTTATGAATAAAGCAAGGGACTGCTACTAGTCTTCTATATCAAGTCAATTTATGAAGATAAATTTTTTAGGCTAAAGTAAGATCGCAGGAAGGTCCGTGGCAAGCACTAATTTAAGTTACTCACTGGATGAATTACAAAAGGGGTCTGGGAGTAGGGGGCAAGACTGAGGCTCTCTCTCCAAGTAAACAGTTTAGTAAGATACAGTGATGTAGGGTTTTAGCTTCCCTGAGCATAAACTTCTCATCTCTGTCTGGCCTGATAAGCGAGATTCTTCACTGCAGAAGAGAAGAGATTTAGTGGGAGCAGAGGAATTCTCTGATGCAGGTTGCCAGCCATGCACCCACTTCACCAGCAGAAGAGGGGGGAGGCATGCTACTGAATTGAAATAAGAGGGTGTTGAGGGTGGATGGCAGTTAAACCACTTCTGTTAGCTCAGCACTGACATATGCTGGCTTCAAGTGCTCACAGAACTGTTGTGCAGTATGTCAAAATAGTTTAATAGGGCTTGAGTTGTTGAGTTTTTGTCATTTACTCAGCTAAGTTTTTTGACATTCCTATCAAATATATATAGTCAAAATACAGTTTCCCAAGTAACACATGCTCCTTGTTGCTTTTTTCAAGTGATCCGCTTTGTTTTATTTGATTGCTTTTCAGTTTTGACATGTTTTTTATGTTTCTTTTTAATTGCCAATGCATCAGTAGACTATTTATTGTTTAATGCAAATCACTTGATAAAATACTTAACAAATTTAACTTAATTGGCAATATATCTTTATCCACTACTATATCTTTCCAGTTCAAAGATGAACAATGAGTGAATCTTTTATCCCTTAGAAATCAATTGCTTTATCATCAGACATAATGCATTTGAGACTGATGCTGCATCCTCAGGCAAGAAAGCTTCTTAAAATTTCATTCTTTTCCTATTAGCAAGTATTTTGAATTCTGCTATATTTTTTCTATACCATAACCTCCACATCGCATATATTGAATTCACATTCAGGGCATGTTTCAGGTTGGAATATGGACTGGCATCAAGTTAGTATAAACAAATTACGGTTTCAGTGTGCTCAGGATTTCTCCAAGTGAATGCAAAGATTGATGCTAATATAACAACCTAATATTTGCCCCCACATCTTAGAGGTTAGACCTTTATTCTGACAAAATGTAGTATGATGTCCACTGATGTCTGGACGAACAAGTTTTCTAACTGTGAGTGAAGCTTTTAAGCTTTCATTCAAGATAAAAAACAAGTATTTTTTAGTTCTGTACTCTAATTCTGGAGTTTTTGTCTGTAGACTTTGTAAGAACAATTTGAAATTAACAAATTACATAGCATTCCTCTTGCAGTCCTTATAGACAGTAAAGAAAATAAAGGTATTTATACTCCACCAGAGACAGAACTCAGCCTGACACTTAATGATAACAGCAAGAGCTTTAAGCTTTCCTTTGTGTTTATCTATCACCTGCTGTCTGCTTGAGCACAAAATTACATGTATGACATATAACATTAACATGAATAAGTGACAAGAGTAATTTGAAAGAAAAAAAAATGCTGTGATAATATAAATTTTTGCATTTTAATGCTAGATTTTTTAAATATAGCTAAACCAGTACTGTAACCTACTTTTCACCAATGGGTGAATTTGGACAAACACTCTTACTTTAACGCTAAAATCTATTCTAACATCTGTAACCTGCACAGAGTGCGTTCTTTATCAGCAAAAATAAGACAACATTTTTTACAGGCCTGTGTCTAACACACATATTACATTTTGAAGAATATGGGTTATATGACAAGAGAACATTTCTTTGAACAAAAGATCACTCAGCCACCGAGAGTCTATATTTATTATGTGGAAAGTACTTAATTATATTTAATTTTTTAGCATCTCTGGCTATGACATGATCATTTTTAACTACATTTTAAACAGGTACAGGAACAGAGAATGAAGGCTGTGCTACTTACCTTGTAGTCAGAATGATATCTTTCAGACCCATTTCTGATTTTCATCACACCTTTAGATTGTGATGTAATCTGTATTTTAGAATTAGGACTTTCTTTGGTTTTGATGAATAGGCATGAGGGTGAGCAAACAAGAATGAGATCCACCAAAACAAAACTACTTTTTCTAAAATAAAGCATTGGAATTTGTTTCTCTATGGAGATGCACTGACTATTTATCTTCTTACAGAAGCAGCCTGATGAGAGCCTTGTGTCTTCTTAAGAACAATTACGTCTGAGACTAAGAAATTCCTTTCCTCAGTTTGTATTTTTTTTTTTTTTAATTGTCAGTTTGTTCTTTAAGAATCTAAGTACACAGGGAACATTGGGAACATTGGGAAGGGGGTGATGGTGTCAGGAAAGGAAGATAATTGTATTTCTAAACAATTAGAGGAACAGAAGGGCAACAGAACTGCTTTGGGTGTCTATCATACCCACACTTTATGTCCAATTAACCAAGAAAGGTACTAGAAACAGACTGCACTGATAGATCTTGGACGTAAAGAGCAGTAACATGTCCTTGCACCCTAACGTAGGAAGACTGGGGTCAAATAGGAATCAACAGCAAGGGCTGTACGCAGAGGACAGGTATCCTGTCAAGGCACAAAGGTGGGCTGTAACAAGCTATTTGTTGTGCTTCTAGGGTTTTCAAAAACTCCCAGAAGAGAAAAAAAGGTAAACTATGTAATTCCAATTTCATATTGTAAGAGCAGGGACTGCTACAGCATCCTCTGTTAGACTGCAAAATAATTTGAAAAGTATGCACAATCTCCTAAGCAAAAACCTGAGCCAGGGACCTTTCCAGTTCTCTATTGTAAGTGTTCAAAGTTAGGCCTTCCAGTATGCAATTATAGTATGTTTAAAAGAAGTCCTTTTGTTCCAAAGTATCCCTAATATATACCATTCAGAGGAGTTTAATAGAGCTTGCTGAGACTTAAAACACATCTAAAGGTAAAATGTTTCTTTAAAGATATTCAGTTTTTCTGTCTATCTACATACACTGCCTAATAAGTAATACAAAGGGTCACACATGATCATTATGTCCTGGAAGGACACTGTTGCTGGTATATTGTCAAAGCTGAAATTTGCATTTCAGCTTGGAATTACATCCCAGAATATTCTCTCTAAAATTAAATCTCTTACAGTGCAATCTAAAATACTTAGTATATTAAGATTAATTTTAATTTCTCAGTGACTATCAGATGTATTTTAATTAGGAGCTTTAAGAAACATATGGCTTGTTGAAACATTTTTTTGTGAATGATGATTACCAAACACTAGAGACATGTTGTTACACAAAGTAGTGTAATTAAGTAATTAAAAAAAAATAAAGGAAAAGAGGAAAGAGAACAGTTTACTGGGATAAATTAAATAAATAAATAAAAAAATTGCTGTTAAAAAGGAATTCTGAAAATGCTTTTTTTTTTTTGTTAAACTACTCTGAATTACTATATAACCACTCTGAATAATGATGTAAGATAATAAATAACTACATATGCTAACATGCAGTAAAAGTTTAGTGAGTAATTATGCTGAATAGCTTAGATAATTGAGACGGCATAATAAACAGTTCAGAATGAAATTTTTTAAAATTAAAGAATTTTCAAAAGGGCTTTTACCCAATTTTATTGCACTTTCCTGACAAATCCGTTCAAAAAGAACATTTAAAATGTTTGGCTGACCTGAATCTTTATCTTTCAGTGACAATTTTTTACTAAGAGAAAACTTTTCATTCCTGTCCTCATAAATTCCACTCACTTCTTACGTGCTAGCTATAGCTGACAGTTTGCTTTATTTTGAGTTGGTGGAGTTGTTTTGGTTTGGGTTTTTTTTGGAAAAGAAGCAGCCGATATATAGGTTTATTTTTAAAAAACAATGAACAGTAATTTTTTTATACACAATGAGAGATTATTCTTGACTCTTTTGTTTTAGCTTATATTTTACACTTTCATTTTAATGTAGAAAATGTCATAGTGACAAGAAAAGTCTATTCAAAAGTTGATGTGTAAAGTGTCAAGGAAAAACTGCTTGGCAGTTTATAGCAATCTAAGTTGTTACTAGTGTATTGTTGCTGTCTGTCTTTCCTCTTTTCTCTCCATATGTTGCTATTCCCTACCATATATATTACCTTTCCATCCATTATACTAACATTTTTTACTTGTAAAATCAAAGTAGTGTAGGGATTTTTTTTTTAATTATTATTTTTTTATTATCACCCCCCTGACCCCCCCTGGTAGTTTTGACTGGATGGCTTGAACCAGTTCTGAACACATGGCAGAAAGGACAGGATTTTATCCCACGTTTCTGAGAATACAATTTTTCCTGCTGTGAAACAGCATCCTAAATTTAGTCAGCTGCAACAATTTTTTGAACACAATATGTTGAATTTCTCTTACTAGTGCACATATACCAGCTCAAATTTATGCAGGAAGCTTGCTGCACATAAACTTTGGTTGATAAATATAGTATAGTATAAATGGATGGTTTCATCAGGCTACGTGTCCCTTTCATGCAGTTTCTGAAAACAAAGAAAGAAGAAAGAATATTGTTACATTCATTCTGTATAGCACAGTTCATGCATTCTAATGTTACAACTCTCACACAAAACTATAAGAAGCTTTTAAAATGGATTCATATTTAAAACTTTCACAGCAGTATTGAGTATTCTGTAAAGAATGTTTCTTTAAAGTTGATTCACATGGTAATTTTTCTAAGGTATTACACTGAAACAGTTTTAATCCACTTTCTTTTGTATAATGAACATTAAAGAGTTAATATTAGTGAAATGGAAGTTTAATAATCAATACATACATGTGTTCAATTTATATATATGTACCTATAAGATTAATACACCTATTAAAATTTAAATTATCCTGACTTATGTCTCACCTTAACCTAGATACATATACTGTTTCAAATAAGCAGTTTAAATTTTAAGTCCCTTCAAAAAAAGAGTCCTGCTAGCACAAAATTATTTCTTTTGGAAATTCCAGAATTTATGTATTGATAATTGCTTTAATTTCAGAAATCCTTTTAGCACTCTCCACCACAAAAATTCAGATGCTGAGAGATAAAAAAAAACAAACCCAAAACTTATTTTACCAACTAAAGCTCTTACAATTTCTTCTTAGTTATATTCCTCATCAAGTTATGGTTGCATTATTTCTTATAACAGGAATACCTAAATAACACTCAAAAAGGAAGCCTGTAAAAAACACTCAAGGATAAAAAAATCCATGCTATGAAAATCTGCAAATTATTTTTTTATCTAGTGCAAACAAACATAGGGAAAATATTCTTATGTTTTATTGTTTGATTTTGCACTCAAATTTTTCATGAAATAATAAAAACAAACAGAAAAAACAACAGTTTAATTACATATCATTGGAAAAAAAACCCAGTACAAAGTAGTTAGAAACATGAAAAATAAAAATAATTTTAAATTTAATGTTTCAACACTGTTTGAACTTGTTCCTCATTATTCTTTTGAAATTCACTTACAACAAAATTAATCTGAAGGAAGAAAGGTAGGATAGATAGAGCAATCTCCAACAGGTCTTTATCAGTGTCATCTTCACCCATCTTTTGTACTTCTTTTGGCACAGTTCACCTGGATTACTCACATCATCCTGAATTCTCCATGAAACAAGTTAATTTTTGGCTAACCTTCTGCTTCACGGGCTTAGCAGGTTTTCCATGCTTTTCAATTTATTGTCTTTTCCCAGTCCAGAATAAACTGGATCACGCGCTGCCATCAGACAAGATGGCATTCATTTTCTTTACTCCATAGTGGAAGGTGAAATTAATTAGATAGTGACTTTTATAAAGTCAGTGCCTCAA
This sequence comes from Antrostomus carolinensis, assembly GCF_000700745.2. Taxonomy (NCBI): domain Eukaryota; kingdom Metazoa; phylum Chordata; class Aves; order Caprimulgiformes; family Caprimulgidae; genus Antrostomus; species Antrostomus carolinensis. The sequence goes on from NW_010338854.1 coordinate 7,096, forward strand.
GGAAAAAGCCTGAATTCGGCTGAGACCATCATCTCTGAACATGATTTTCTGACAAAAATAATGAAGTCATGTTATACTTTATTTTTAAAGTTTTTTCATTTCTTCCAAACTTGATGCAGCCCTAAAAACAAGTATTTGGATTTTTGGTAACTGTCATTTCCCTAATAACTTCTAGTTTCCTGTTCTTCCACTCTCCACCTTTTTAAAAATTTCTGGTGTGTCTGATATCTCAGACTGGTATGTCTAATAATGTATAATATGTCTGTCTTTCCTGGTAACAACAGCTGAGCCAACAAAATGTACTGCTTTTATCCACAAATTTTGTTGTATTCAACTGTAATGTTCAAAACATGTAGCTGCAGAGGAAGAAACACTTGCATTGAATTTTTTTTGACATATGTATATATATATATTTATAGCATTCTTCTGATTACTATACTCAAAATTAACTGTTCTGTGCAATAACAGTTACATAATTCAAATGCTCTGTTTCTTAACAACCACCATCTGAGATCTGTAATATTATGGGAATCCATGCAATTAGTGTTTTTCAAGGTGCATTTGATTTAGAATAATCTTCGTTAATAGCCCAGTTTCATTCCAATTGCCTTTCATGTTGTGCAAGTATGATTAATATTTCTGCCCTCTAGAAAGACTTCTCATAACCATTCATTGCAATAAATTTGAAATGCAACGATTCAGTTACACTGGAAGAGAGGATGAAGAATTTCACCATACTGGTAAATACCCTCAAATTATGGATTTTGAATATTGGAGTTACTATGCTGCATATAGATCAGTTTGGACTGTGGAACGTGTTATGTTGTTTCCCTGCAGAACTGGTTATTCAGTTATAATGACTCCTGCTTCTTGCACCCAAACCACGTGGGAAAAATGTGTCAATGATTGTAGTGCATAAAGTCATTTATTACATCAACTGCTGTGAGGAGAAACCTGAGGGATGCCCAGCCTATGGCATCTAGTCTTGTGAGTAGCTTTATTGGATTTCAGAGCTTTAAAACATGCTCTTCATTAAATAGAAGACCTTCTGGTTGTTCTTCTGACAAAGCCACACTAATTCAGGAGAAGTAAGATTGAGTAAAAGCAAATAAGGTCTGTGGAAAATCCTGCATATCTGGCACTTAAAGTATCTTCCTTTCTTGTTTCAAAGTTTAAAAAAGAAAATCAAACCAGCAGAAAATATTTTATTTTCCTTTTACATACGTGTGTGTACTAGAATTCCTCTCACTTTTGTCCTACACTTACCTATTTTGTAGTGTGAAGGAAACGAAGATTTCAGATCAGTTTGTCTCAAACATCTCCGCTTAAGTCTTAGGATATTTATAATTTTATGGCAATTTTACTATTACTTATGTTGATGAGTTTTCCAAAGTCTAAAATAATCCTTCTAATATAAAAACATCTGCTGTGTCACTGAAACTAGAAATTGCAATCCTCTTATGCTTAACTGCAGGTATCATGAGATAAGACAGCCACTTGCCAACCATTGTCAGACTAAGTCTCTATTTTTAGAGAAACTTCAAAGCAGATATTTGCTACTGGCAAAGTACTGGGTTTGTCTCATAGCAAATAATCAGGGCCTTACATCGAGGACAACAGAGTACTAGAAAAGGTAATTCTGTCCCTGTGTTTTACTGATAACCCAGCTGCCATGGTTTCTGGATGAGTATCAAAACTCTTCAAAATTCTGCATTGTTTAGTCATTGTTTTGGCTTGACAGCTGGGATAGTGTCTGTACCAGGTTGAGATAGCTTCCTTTCCAGAATTTCAAATATATTCTGTGCTCTTATCTGAAAGAAAACTGCTTCTCTGTTGTGTGAATATGAAATGATTCAGATAGGAACACTCAGGAAATGTGGGAGACTCAGGGGAGTCCTGACTCCTGAAAGAGGTACTTCTCCATACGCATTCATACAGACATTAAGCACGCAGAAGGCTGAACGTCATCAGAACAGGTAGTGCCAAATCTGTTTGATGCCACTGCCAGAGGCTCCTGCCAGCACTAACATTTTCAGTACATGTCTGTGCTCTGGCCTGTTTAGAACAAGGTTTGAAAACAGCTACAAATTTCCTTGTACTGAATAATTTTAAAACACTCTGGCTTAAAAGGCATGATAGCTTCAAATAACTTATTGATGTTTTCATAGTAGCTGGCCCTTTGTAACAACTGTGGGTACAGAGGGCTCTCTTCAGCTAAATAAAAATAGCACAATAAAAACCACTGATTTTTATTTTTTTATTTTTTTTTTTTTTTAACAATTTCAGTCCTATCACTGCCATATGTTGTAGAAGCCCCAAGAACACACTCAGCTTGCAACTCTTTCCAGGGGCATTTTTTTTGTATTAAACCATTAGACATTTGCTGGGAGTTTGATTTCATATAGACATCATAGATCATTTAGTCAAACTGAAACTTAATGCCAACTACACATCAGTGTCTCCACTGTGTTGTACAATTACTTTTGTAACTGAAGAGTTGTAGACAATTTTCCAGCAGAAAGGCTACCCCCTGATACTGCCTCCTCAGACTACTACATGAACCATTCTTTGAAACACAAAGTTAAATATCAGTGATTCTGCCTAAATCCTTTAAGTGCAAATCTCAGTGAATGCTATTATTCACTAAATACAATTTTGTTTAGACAATCCTCTTAGTCAATTGTGTTTCCTTATTTTGGTATTTTATAAAAATCCCAATAATATTTTAACTGTATGTTATGGTATGGGAAATCTGCCATTTACCATAAATTACAGTACCAATTAGCTTATTCTGCACCAGTGGAGTTTCAAGTTTTATCGCAGTAATTCTGTAAAATTTCTGAGAAATTCTGATGGTTCTCTTTGAAATCTCTGTATCTCTGAAAAATGTATCATTATTTATAAAATGGTCTGCTCTGGAGTCTATTTTGTTTTATTGTTGATAATTTTCTTTCATGTCTTTGATTCTCCTGTATCTTTTGTGTGATTTTACAATCTTGACTATCCGGATTAGTGTTTTCCAACTTCAATTAATATTTGGTCCTGCAGTGCATTTTGTTACTCCTTACAGCTGCTACTCAGGTAAAAGATGTTGTAATCCCAGTCCAAGGAGCACAGAAAAATAACCTGGGGACTAGAATAAATTGAATTTTTGGTCTGATTATGCTGGAAGAAGAGTTGCTGCCTGGAGAATTTCCCAGTAGGAACCCATGAAGCAACACGGTTCAGTAACTTCTGACAGAAACATAGAAAAGTACTGTTTCAGGAAAATGAAAGCTAGTTGAAAGAAGGTCAAGGACAACAACCAGTGGCCAGGAAAACTTTGTCTGATGTACTCATATTGTAATGAGGTCACCCAAAACTTAATCTGAAAAGACATCAGTGTACAACATGTTGTCCACAAATACACTAGTATTGTGAGGCAAATGAAGAAAAAAACTGCACTCTGGGCCAACATTGAAATCTGGGATCAAACACAATAAGTGGACAAGGGACCACTTTCCAGGGACAGTGCGTTAATTTTTCACACCTTCCTTCCCTGACTACTTGACAATGCTTGTCAGAGCAACTTAATGTATCACAACTTGTTCCTTACTAGCTCAGAGGAAACCTGGCAAAAAAATTCTACGACTTCTTATGCAGAAAATGAACAGAAAGTGGCCCTTAGAAGAAATCTGTTGCCAGCCATGGATGCATGCACCTAGCACTCTTACTATTACAGGATCTTACAGACCTCATGATGCTACAACCAAAAAAACCCACATAGAGTGCAAGATGCTGCCACAGAGAGCAACATGCCAGAATGACAGATCCCACCTCTCCCACACACTACAGAGAGCAATGCAATTGTCAAAATTAATGTCTCAGGTGTAAAACTTCCATTTCACCACACAGAGATTTGTCTCAGCCACAGGCCAAGCCATGGACCTAGTATATTTTCTGCTAGTCACCACTGCACCACAGGCTGAGACCTTACTTATTCTGTTCAGGTTTTGCCTTGCAAAGGACCTGCTGTCCTTGTGTCAACCTCTCTACATCTCTGACTTCCCATGGGTCTAGACATATAGCTGGAACATAAGCAAGGTGTCCCTGGGGAGTGAGATCTGGAGGGAAGGTAGAGGCATACAGCTGTTCCCTGTGGCTCACTGACAATCCTTGAAAAAATAAAAAAACCTTTAAAATGTTTAAACTTTGCCACCCACTGGAGTGCTACTGTATTTTCAGGACAGTAATTGATAGGAGAAAATAACCTTGTATCTTTAAAACACAGTGTAAGTCATGTGGTAGAGTCAAAAGCAGTCACCATCAAGGAACCAGTTAATCTTTCAGTTGATGTCTAAATCACTACTTCTCTGTAGTACACTTAGAAATGTTACTGTTCAGTGGAATGGAGAAGCATAAAGAAGATCTTAACTACTAATTGCTGTCATCTCTGGAATCAGGCAGTGAGGGGCAGGGGGAGGAAAGAAAGAAAGAAAGAAAGAAAGAAAGAAAGAAAGAAAGAAAGAAAGAAAGAAAGAAAGAAAGAAAGAAAGAAAGAAAGAAAGAAAGAAAGAAAGAAAAAGAAAGAAAGAAAGAAAGAGAAAGAAAGAAAGAAAGAAAGAAAGAAAGAAAGAAAGAAAGAAAGAAAGAAAGAAAGAAAAGCTTGGTATTAAACATCTACCTCATTTACTTATGATTGTATGAACTGATGTTTACTTCAAGAACTGTTTACTCAACATGAGATGAATTTTACCTCATAACTTGTACTAATTATAACAGAAATGAAATGT
>NW_010338854.1:11916-12662 GCF_000700745.2 Antrostomus carolinensis
GGTAATGTACACAATACTGAAAACAGTGTTTGGATCAGGAGAAATTGTCTCCATATATGCCATTTAATAAAAATTATTGTAATGTAAGTTAATGAAGCAATGTCATCTGCAAATTTGTTGTGGGCACACTCTGCCCCATCATCAATATCATTAATGAAGATTTCAACAGGATTGGACCCAGTGTTGACCCCTGGGTAACACCATTAATTAATGGCCTTCTACTAGATTTTGTTCCACTGATTATCACCCTCTGGGCCCAGCAATGCAGCCAGTCTTCAATGCACCTCACTGCCTACTCATTCAGCCCATGTTTCATCAGCTTCTTTATGAGGATCTTATGGCAGACAACATTGAAAGCCTTACTGAAATCTAGGTGGACAGTACCCACTGCTTTTCTACCATTTGTCACAGAAGGTTATGAGGCTGGTAAAATATAACTTCCCATTGGTAAATCTGTGCTGACCATTATTGTCTTTCACATGCCTGGAAATGGTTTTCAAGGTCAGTTACTCCATCACCTTCCCAGGAATCGAGGTGAATTTGACTAGCCTGTAGCTCCCTGGGTCCTCCTTGACCTTCTTGAAGACAGGAATGAAGTCCTCAAGCATGTCTACCAGTCACCAAGATCATTCAAAGATTATGGAGAGCATCCTTATAATGACTTCAGCTAGCTCCCTCAACACATGTGGGTGCATCCCATCAGGGCCTGTGGACTGGGTCGGTGCTGGGCCCAGTCCTGTTTAACA
>NW_010338855.1:0-1948 GCF_000700745.2 Antrostomus carolinensis
TCTTCTCTCTCTCTCTTCTCTTTTATTTTTTTTCCCCACTTTGGGAAGTTTTTGTCCTCCCTCTCTACTGGTATTTTACCTGTTGGACTTAGTTGCATGTAGTGTTATGTTCTTTACTGTGTTCTACAGTTTTGACACCTTTGCCAAGCTTGTGCCCAGGCATCTACATTTTTATGCATGTTCAGAATTTCCTAACCAAGTGTCTGTGGTTTAGTGTGTGTGTGTGAATACTTGCATAGCATCATAGAATCATGGAATGGTTTGGGTTGGAAGGGACCTTAAAGATCATCTAGTTCCAACCCCCTGCCAGCAGCAGGGACACATAACAAGTGGTAAACGAATTTAGCAAATTTCTCTATGTTATCAACTAGAAAACAGAAGCTGGATGTATCTAAATGGTAATTAATGTTTGGCAGCTGAAATGAAAACATTACAAAGCAATGAAAAAAATGTAAATTACTGCCTAATAGATTTTTGTCGTTGTTGTTCACTGACTTGTAATAGGCTACTGGTGTAAAAACCTTATTATTTGTCTCTTAGTAACTGTAAATGCACTCAGTGTATTAGTAGGGTAAGAAAGGTTTCTGTCTGTGGCCCCCTGTTTCCTAGGCAGAGCTCAAAACTTCTCTGCTGCAGTTGGGCAGAGGGCGATGAGACACGATGCTGGTGTCCCCCGCCAGCTGCAGAGGAAGCGTAGGGCTGCCAGCCCCACGGGGAAGAGGGTTCAGGCTGTGGGGTGTGTGCACCCAGCGCTGTTCTTACCGGATCAAATCGCACTCCCCCGGCCGCGTCCCTGTGCTCCCGCGGCCATTCTGTGGCCAGGACTTCTGAGGCATGTGTAGTAGGAAACAGCCTTCTCTTCGGCATCTCTAGATGACTTCCCAGTAGCCACATTGGCTCTTTTTGTGTTAATTGTAGCACAGCTAAAGTAGCAAGAGCAAGAAAAAATAGTAAGAAAAATATGGTGAGGAGGCTGGCAATTTCGTTTTTCTTTCTTCATGTCAGATATAACAACTCTTTAATTTTTCAGTGTTTGTTCTTAAGTATTTCTACAAGTAGTAATTTATTGCTGTTCACCTCACTTGAGGTGAATCACAGGAGTCAATTTTGTGGCATGACTGCAGAAAATTTTCAAGCGTGAATCAAACTGTTCATTATATTTGTTTAATATCCTCATTTCCTCTCTTTTTGATCCTTCATATGAGGAGTGTGGGTGTCTGCACACATTTGGGTGCTCTTAGATCACTAGACTGGAAGTCCATGCCAGGATGTTGTAAACTGCAAGATCAAACCACTGTATATTAGTTCCATAGCTCATGAGTGTGAACCTGTCTGATATTCTTTATATAAGCCACCCCCTTAGAAATAGTCAAACATATTAATCTCCATGTGAATATATGTTGCTTATGTTTCAGGCCACACCAACACCTAAAACAGAATCTGGAAAAAATATGCAGTCAACTAAGGTAAATACTTATCTTTCGCCTTTGTTGAGTTGTGCTTTGGTCTCGTGAATAAGTTTGAAAAAAAGAGGCTAAACTCTTTGCTACTGCTGTGCCACGTGAAGCTGCTGTGTGATTAGTGAGATACCTGTGTGCCAAAGAACTGACAGGTATGAGAATGCAGTGTTTGGGGGGAACAGTCAGGATGCGTTATTCCTTCCCAACAGCTTAAGAAGAGTTCTGTTAATCATCTTTAAATGTCTTGTGCTTATTTGAATTAGTGTAGGTCATGTTCCGTAGCACTCAGTGGTGGTAAGGCTAAATGATCTAAATTTTTTATTTTCTGACAGCCAGCAGACTCTCAAAACACACAGCTGTCTGAAGAGAGACAAAAGGAACCCAGCGGTGTAAGTTGTATAATTTCTCTCTCTCTCTTTTTAATTTGTGCTTCTTGTGGTATTTTTCTTCCTTCCCCTCTTTCCTTCTTTCCTTCTTTCCTTCCTTCC
>NW_010338856.1:0-5150 GCF_000700745.2 Antrostomus carolinensis
TACAAAATTGAGAAGGTAAGTCAAGCAACAGTAGCACATCACTGCCTTGTACTCACTGGGTAAAGGGGGACAGCTGGAGGAGCGTTTACTCCAGTGACTGTGAAAAAATAAGTAATCTGTTTTTGTGAAAGGAATAATGGTTTAATAAATGAATTGGAGAGTTGCAGGTCAGAAGACGTCGATCCTACCCCTTATGATGGAAGGGACTTGCCGTGCAACTTGTAGGAAGCATAACAGCATTTTTGCTCCAATTACTTTCTCTTTAAAATGAGAATGACAATGGTGTTTTGTGGTTTTTTTGTTTTTTTTGTTTTTTTTTAAATAGTTGTAGACTGCTCAGAGATCCCAGAATGGGAGAAATCTAGACAACTGCAAACTTCATCCAAGAATTGTCTCACCTCTTACTGAAATGTTTGTAAATTTGTTTGCAGGCCAAACAGTTGCTGATAGCAGGGTAGCTTGTTTCACTCCTCAGTCCACCCATTCTGTCTGCAGCTGTTCTCAGGGGACACATATAATAATCACATTTGTCGCGATGGCAATGGTGATAATGATACCGTGTGCACTAATGAAAGGGAAGTACATATTTCACTTTCTGCGAGGGTTGGTGCTTGGGCAACACTGCCTGCCAGCTGTCTCTGTCCACAGCACAACCTGTAATTTAGTTAACAAAATGAGCCATTTCAGAGATCAATCATTATCCTGCCTGTCTTTACCCATTTACTGTTGCTGCCTGCAATAAACATAGTAGGTCTCACAAACAAGGTCTTTTTGAGTGGAAAGGATGGAAAAATAAACAGAAAAAATAGGACTCTCTGTCCAATCTGATTTATCTATTCAGAGCTTTTTACTTTAGCGCTGGAACTTTTGCTTCTTCTCATCTCTAAAGTTAAGCAAAAGCTGCTTAGACATACAATTTATTCTCAGATTTGGATCTTGATACTTTTACAGGGTTTTTGTGGGGTATCTGATGAGAAAATCTCACTAAAAAGCTGTTTCATGTGTTTTCAGATTCAGGTGGATGGTATAGTTCTGTTAGTTTCCTATCCAGATGAACTTCTGGGGTTCAAACAGCTTCAGTGGCCACAAAGAAACAATGTTTGACACTATTTATATTTCACCTTCCATTTACAAGAAGGAAGTCAGATCCTTTCATTGATTTAACTTTTCCCTCTTATGATGGAATATGTATACCCAGAACCCTTTCCTAATCAGTATTGGGAACTCTGCTCACAGTCCAGTATTAGTCAAGAGCAGAGTACTATTCTGAGCATAAATCACTCCACATCATGGTCTACAGCTTCAAGTTCTCACTCAATTTTCCCTCAGTGTTTGGTGAACATTTGGTATTGCATCTTCCCTTAACTCAGTTTTCATTTATTTCACTCCCGTGTCTCCATCAACCAAAGATAACCTGTCTCTTTGAGAAGTATAAGGATTTGCACACCACAAGGAGGAAGTGGGAAGGAAGGTCTGGTTTAGCCTTGAGGGCTTCAGAGCACTGCCAGAAGAGCCCTCATTCATTTTTTGAGAAGCTACTCACATCTCCTGCTGTAACTGCTGATGAGGGGCACGCACACTCCCTGCTCTCTGAATGCAATCAACTTAGGTTCAAATAACTCTCCAGCTGATTTTAAACCGCTAGAGTCATAACCTAATCACAAGGACTTCCCTCGTTAGATATGTTCCTGAAAATGGTAACTTGGAAAGAAAATTTAACCATCCTCAGTCTACAGTTCCTACAAAGCTATTGCATTGGAGCACAAGACATGGAAAAGGCATGTTATCAGGCCTGGCTTTTCCCTATTCATACAACAGGAGTAATCATATGCTACCATCTCATGGGAGTGTGGTGCAGCATACTCCACAAATAGTTGCAAAGAGCTGTGATTATCTTCTGAAAGATATATTAATTGTTAATATATACTATTCTCAGAATATAATACAAACTGTGTTGATATTAAAACCAGCTACTTATGTACTTAATTGTTAAAATAAAAGTTGATTTGCAAGAAAAATTATGTAACCTTTCATACTCTATCCTATAGAGTACAGCCAGTACAGTACTGGAAGGTAAAATACAGTACCTTTTTTCTTTCTCCCCCTCCCCCCCCCCTGCCTTTTGTTTGGAGGATATACCTCCTGAGAAAGAGGTGCCTTCAAACCTTACTTCATTGCCAGGCAATGAAACAGAAATAAATGTCACAGATTATTAAAATATGATAATATTAACTCAATATTCTTTCTATAAGTAATCAAATGTACTAGGACTTTTTGGATCTACAAAGATATAACAAAGCACTAGATAAAAGAAAACAGATGTCAGCCAGAATTTCAAAGGGCCTTTTAAAAAGCACTTTACCAAAAGACTCTATAAAAATCATAATAGCAGCAAAAGTGCAGTAAAGAATTAGAAACTGATAAAAAAAGACAGTAAACAAAGTAGGAAAAAAATCCTGCTTTTTTCAGTCTGACAAAGAAAACAATGGAGAAGTTCTGCTTAAGGAGCCCTGTTTCACATAATTGTCAGTGCTGTGGAGAAGTAGGTAAATTACAAAGAAACAAATCTGCAGCTGGCACAAAATTATTTAAGTTATTTCTTAGTAGGAGCTCTATGAAAATGGTTTACACAATGGCAAATTAAATTTACTGTTGACAGACGTAAAGAAATGCATGCTGAAAATAACTAATAACTGCATATATGCTGCTGAGTTCCAAATTAACTGAAAATGCCAAGGAAAAAGGCCACTGAATGTATCTCAACCTGTCAAGGCCTAAACATGAGATACAACATGGGATGAAGTTCCTAAATGAGGGACACAGCAAAACCACTCAGACAGAAAACTTGAAATACTCTGGGATTTACTGTGGATAGCTTTTTTTTTTTTTTTTCCTGAAACCTCTCTTCTGTTGCTCCCTATTTCTGATATAAGCAAGTTTTGATATTAAAATTTGGCAGACACTGAATTTCAGAAGAACATAAGTTAATCTGGCACAAAGAAAGTGATATTCCTTAAAGGGGCAGTCTTTGAAAAAATATGTCCACAACTACGTCTGTACACGAGGAGGCCTCTATAGCACCATCAACCCTGGATCCTGCAACTTGTTCAGATGGGCCTGCTTAGGTGAACTGCTGGTCTGAAGAATAATAATCACGCCTATGGTATGTATTGCAATGCAATCTAGTTTTGTCCTTGATACTACTTTGTCAAGATGTACATGGGCAAGGTGCATATTCAACCTCCTTTCATTTTTCATTTAATTACAAAGGAGTCATTGCTCAGACTCAACTCTTAGATTTTCCAGATTGTGACACGTCTCTGACAGATGGATGATTCACGTCAAATGAACCAAAGCCACGCACAGCCTTACATCAGTGCTGCAAAGATCCTCAAAGCACAAGCCAAGTGTATTTCTTTCTCAGGGGATCCCATTGCAGGCAAGGCAAAAGCACAGCCTGCTTGGCTTTGTGGGTGCTGAAAACAAAGGAGGCAGTATTCACATTGCATTAAGTGTTTTGTAACAACTTGTGAAGCACAGAATATGATCCATCAGAGTGATGGAGCGTGTAGGAGGAACAAAAAACTTCTGAAGATTTTGCCAGCATATCCATGGGTTAAATATGTAAGATATAAGAAGCAGAAAAAGCATTTAAGGAATGGAAGCTACAAAAAAATTACTCCTCCTCCAACCCTGAGAGCTCCCTACTGACATAATTAGACTAAAAAACAAACCACACAGATAGTTAGGGCAGCAAACTCACTTTGGGATGTGATCTAGTTTAAGTAGACATGGGGCTGCTCAGAACTAAGGTAGAAGAGAGAATGGCAAAGAGGCTCCTGTTTTTTTTCTTGCCTTGCACTTGTTACCAGCGTTTGTACTTGTGCAAATGCCATGAGTTTAAAAATTCATTCCTTACCAGAGCAGGATCATTACATTTCTATCTGCCCCTGTTGAGATAAAAATAAGGGCAATGTGTCACAGGCAAGGGGTGATCTCAGTGTGCAAAAAGAAGGAATGTTGCTAACATGAAATCAGTACTGAGCCACACATATCGCTCTTGGTCTTGAACACTGTGAGAAGATGCAAAATTCAGAGATCAGAAAGAATGAATGAAAATGAAAGAAGGAAAGAATAAATAAAATAATAAACACCCTTTCTTCACAGCAGTACCCATCTTCAGATTCTTATTAATACATTTAAGAGATATAGAAATGACAAGGGGAGAGGATAAGCAAGCCACATAAGTGCCCCTAATCCTACCTCTGTATCTACTGATATTTTTCATACACAACTCAGACCTATTTGGAATGATCATGTGTTCGGATGTCCTTTACTGATCTATGTCCCCATCAGCAGGATGCACTAATCTAACCATTTGCACAGTTTAAATAAAAAACAACCTCGTGAATCTGGTGAAACTATGATATGAAGAAATAGTCTTGGCAGACAGTATGGCTGTGGATGAGTTTAGTGGAATGGGTAAGAAAAAAATAGTACATTTGACACATATCTATACTGAAAAGAGAAAAAGTCCTAATAGCAGGTGCAACCACCTTGTCTCTTCTTCCCCTGCCTCCATAGCTTCAACCAAATAACTCGTTATTGATGTACCAGGAGAAGACATTTCACATTTTTTCCTTAAGATCAACCTGACAGTTTAGAAGCTGTTTCTACACGCTTCCCACAATGGCATGAGTAATCCAAAAAGCATTCTCACTTTCTCTGCCAGCAGCATGGTTACCTGCTGTTCACTTCTCCTAGTCTGCTCCCTGAGCAGAGATGTACCTTCTCTTTTATTTCCCACTCACTTTGCAAGCCATAGGTTTTGATATCATATAAGCACAACTATTACCTCTATCTTGTTCTAGAAGTTCTCATGCCAGGAAAATAGCCTCTCATCTCTTATCTCTAACATCGCTGCCTCAAAGATACATTGGTCATTTCTCCATTCCGTTCCAGTACCTTGCCCTGAGGAAGAAATTTATCGGTCAACATATATTCCATCTGTTTCGTTAAGCAGTATGACAAAAGTATGAGCATGAATAAGGGATAAACATAATCATTTTGGGGAAAGGTGTTTCTCTCTTACAAACACTTAGTGTTGTTCAAGAATGTAAGACACAAGTGCAAAAGTGTATTGGGTTTGC
>NW_010338857.1:0-1560 GCF_000700745.2 Antrostomus carolinensis
GGGGGGAGGTTTGAGGGGGGCAGGGTTAAGGGGATTGGGAAAAGAACACGTGGGGTGTGAAAGCAGAGGAAAAAAACCGAGCTGGGAGAGTAGAATTAACGTGTTGATTAAGGAGCTGAAAGATGAGGGGCTAAAATGGGAGCAGGGTTATCAGGGTTGGGGCTGGGGGGGTGGGAATTGAATGAGGGACCTTGAGAATGACCTGTGCTAGAGAGTGAAGTGACAAACAAGCTGGGGGCAGGTGACCTGGGAGTGGGACCAGTGGGGAGATGGAGAGGAAGAGCAGTGTCAGGGGCTGGAAGAGGGTGAGCTGGAGAAAGGTTGGGGGTGGGAGTAGCAGGGCATGGACTGGTAGCAGATTGGTGGTAGGAGTGCAGGGACATGATGTAGACATGGATGGATGAGGACAGTTCTGAGATGGGGGAAGTGAGGGGTGAAAGATCTTAGTGCCAAACTGACACTTCTACCTCATTTCATTTCTTTCAAAGTCAATTCTGGTGACAAGAAGTTCAGCTCTTACCCAGGAGGTCTCGACTTCCCTTTCCTCCCCCTGCTTAGGGAACGTGTCCACCTACTTCTTTTTTCTTTCTCACTAAACTTTTATCTGCTGGGGACAAATCAATGTCACTTCCCAGGTGGTTGGATCCCACTGTGCACTCAGGGTTGGACTTGATAATGTCTCCAAGTTACCATGGATATAGTTTTTTCTCTTTAAAACCCTGTTTTTTAGCTGTTGATCCTCATGCAGCTGCATCACACATGCTGATTGATGAATATTCCACTAAAATTTATACCAGTTGGGAAACTACTTAGTTTGGGAGAGTTTTAAGTTTTTTATTCCTTTCTCTTCCACTTTGGTGTTTTTTTTTTTGCTGCAGGTGACAACTAATTGCCATGAATTCAAACATTTCCCTCTGATTTACTGTTCACTGGGCTGGAGTTGAGGGATGGCTACGGAAGCCAAGTACAGCATCGTTGGAGAAGTAGGACGAGGGAGCTACGGGGTGGTTTATGAAGCCATCCTTAATCAAACTAAAAGCAAAGTAGCTGTGAAAAGGATGCACTGTAACGTACCTGAGAATGTAGAACTGGCTCTGCAAGAATTCTGGGCCTTGCAGAGCATCCAGAGACAACATGAAAACGTCATCCAGTTGGAGGAGTGTATCCTGCAGAACGGTCAAGTCTTTCAGCCCATTAGTCATCGTTACAGGAAATCAGACAGTCACCTGCTGCTGATCGAGACCTGCCTGAAAGGACGGAGGTGCATGGATCCCAAATCCGCCTGTTTTCTCTGGTTTGTGATGGAATTTTGCGACGGTGGCAACATGAATGAATATCTCCTGTCTCGCAGCCCCGACCCTCAGCTCAATAACAGCTTCATGAGACAGCTCAGCAGCGCCGTGGCTTTCCTGCACCGAAACCAGATCGTGCACAGAGACCTGAAATCTGACAATATTTTGATCTCTCATAAACGTGGAAGTCCCATGGTAAAGGTAAGGGAGTCAAACAAGGTCCCTTTGAAGAGGGGACATCATAGAATCATAGAATGATTTGGATTGG
>NW_010338858.1:0-2953 GCF_000700745.2 Antrostomus carolinensis
AAAATAAAATAAAATAATATGATAAATAGCTTTGTTAGTAGATATTGGAGGAGGGGGGTTGTCGTTATTATTTATTTATTTATAGTTGATTAATTCTTATCGGTGATGCCAGCTGTCAGCAAGACAAATGTGACACCCTGTAAACACCTGATTCCCTGAGACTGCTGCCCAGATTATTCATGTTGTTTTGGTGAGGCACCCGTTTGGTTTGGCTCAGGTCCCCGAGGTCCTGGCTATCTTGCTCCTCCAGGAGTACTTCAAAGTAGGGATGGCTGAAGGACCAGCCCCAACTCCCCTTCCCTGTCTCCCCTCTTTTCCCTTGAGAAGGGAGAAGGTTGAAAGGTTGAAATCTCCCTGCTCTTGGCCAGCACACAGGGATGTGAGAGCTTGTTCTGGTTGGTTTTGTGCTGTGGTATCTCTGAGTAAGGGCTTTGCAGAAGCGACAGAGGACGTGAGGGACTGAGCTCTGACAAAGCCTGACTGAGACTGGCTGGAGCCCAGCCCAAAAGCTGCACTCGGCTGAATTTCAGCCAGAATTTCCCACCAAAGCTGTGTCCTCGTGATTGGGTTTTGGGTGTTTTTCCAGCCCAAAGGGCTTCTGAGGACCAGGAGTGCTAGAGAAAAGGGGAGGGCGGATGCTGCCGCAGCACTCCGTGCTTCCCATAAGTCCTGCTCCACCTTCCTGGGCTCTGTGCTGAGCCATTTTTATTAATTTCTCCCTGCAGCACCCTGGGGAGAGGGAAGGGTGCTCTTGATCCCCTGTGCAGAGAGGGAGAGCATATTCTGCATGTGGCATGGAGGGGTTTTTAAATACCAGCCTCTCTCCAAGGCTGTCTGCTCCTCTTACAGAGGAACATAACAGTGGCTGCTGGTAAGGTCAGCCCAGTGTCTGAGGACAGATCATGAGGGAAGAAGCAGATGGGAACAAAATGACTTTTTTCTCTTCTTTTTTTAATTAAATACCTGTTTTTCTGAAACATTTACACCCAGACAGATTGATCTGTTTTTCTGTTGCCACCATGAAAGTGCTGCAAAGCCCTGGGTCCGTAAGAGCAACATGTCACAAGCTCCTGTCTCAGCAGAAATGCGACCGTCTGCTCACAGCCCAGATCAGACATCCTGGCTGCTCTCAGTCGGGCTGACACTGGAGAAGTCTGAGGGACTTGGGGGACATGAAGCCATACGGTAACAAGGCTGGAATGGGCAGGGGTTCACACCCCAAATGCTGGGATCAGCACAACAGTGTCTTCAGTGAGTAGGGAGATGGGGCTCTGACTGCAAGGGACAGTCTCTAATTCTTCCCCATGCTTTGTCCAGGTGTGACATTGAGCTCTGTAAGTCACACCATCAGTCCACGCTCCTCATGTGTCACTGCATCTCATCTCCTTGTCCCCTATTCAAAGCATCATAGAATCATAGGATCGTGTGGTTGAAAAAGACCTCTGAGATCATTGAGTCCAACCGTACCTGTCCACTACTAAACCAGATCTCTGAGCACCTCATCTGCCTGTCTTTTAAATCCCTCCAGGGATGGTGACTCAACCACCTCCCTAGGCAGCCCATTCCAGTGCCTGAGAACCCTTCCAGTGAAGAAGTATTTCCTGACATCCAATCTGTATACCTCCCCGGTGTAACTTGAGGCCATTTCCTCTTGTCCTATCCCTTGGTCCTTGGTTGAACAGACCCACCCCCACCTCTCTCCACCCTCCTCCAAGGGACTTGGACAGAGCCAGAAGGTCTCCCCTCAGCCTCCTTTTCTCCAGGCTCAACAACCCCAGTTCCCTCAGCCGGGAACTCAGCACACTTGTGCTCCAGACCCTTCCCCAGCTCCATTGCTCAATGTCCTTCTTGGAGTCAGGGGCCCAACACTGAACCCAGCACTCAAGCTGCAGCCTCACCAGTTCCCAGTCCAGGGGGGGAAGAACTTCCCTGGTCCTACTGGCCACACTGGTGCTGATCCAGGCCAGGATGCTCTTGGCCTTCTTGGGCACTCTGCTGACTCATGTTCAGCTGCTGTCCATCAACATCCCCAGGTCCTTTTCCCCCAGGCAGCTCTCCAGCCACTCCTCCCCAAGCCTGTAGCATTGCATGGGAGCCAAGAGCCAAGAGATAATTCTGCCCCTCTTGCCTGGGCCATCACAGAGGTGAAGCAGCTGCCCAGGTCTTACCTGTCCACAATGGATACCTAATTCCCTTAGCCAGGTCTGAAAATCCCAAAGTGTGTAACTCAACATGTTCCTATTCCCCATCAAATCCACCTGACTCCAAACATGAGGTTTTGGGTTGAACATTCACTTTATGCCGTGTGGAATCAGTCCTATTTCTTATGCTTTCACTTCTCTGAATCTCTAATTAGAAGACAAATATTCATCTTCTTCACCTAGTTGCTGTGAAGATTAACACACCTTCATGTTTGTTTGCAAAGTGCTTTCAGATGCTTGCTTGAAATGGGTTTTTTTAAAGTTCAACTTAATCTGTGTTATGATTCTTACATGCAGAGCCCTACAGATGGTGGTTAGAAATGAGGTTTCTCTCGGTCCTATGTGAGCATTATCCCAGCACACAGCCCCTCCGCTGCTGCACTGTGCTGAGGTGCCACTAATGTTGCTGGTAAATGATCTTGAGACAATTTGGGTGCCAAATTTTCATATTGTCCCCTAAAAACATGAGGCAACCTCCCATCTTTTCCATAACCTCCTGTGAAAGTGGGCAGCTTTGCTTCAACCCCCCTCTCCTACCTCCACACTACCCATGATGTGCTCGTTGTCATTGTCTTAATAAGAGGTCTGGTGGATTAAAGTTCTGCTGCCTCTTGAGCGAAGACTTGAGATGATGCTGCTTTTGAGGGAGGCAGGTAGTCCTCGTGGTAGGGCACCTTCAGACTCAGCTCCTTTCCTCCTATTTTCCTTCTCACTTTGGCCTTTCCGGAAGGGAAGGGAAGGGAAGGGAAGGG
>NW_010338859.1:0-2299 GCF_000700745.2 Antrostomus carolinensis
TTTCTTATTTTAGATTTCTTATTTTAGATTTTTTATTTTAGATTTTATTTTGTTTCTCTTTGCAGAATAAAGAACTGAAAGATAAAGTGGAGTTCTGGGCTGGCCAGTCCAAGATTAAAGTTTCCAAAGCTGTGTGGACAGAGTAAGAACCTCAGGAGATACCACGGGGCATGGGAACAGCTGAGCCTGTGGCTCTTGCACAGGCCACCTCTGGTGTCACTGGATGAGTGACCTGAGTCAGGCCTTGATGGTCTGTTCGACCAAGGGCCAGGCCAAGAGGAAATGGGCTCCAGTTGTGGCCAGGGCAGTTGAGATGGGATGTGAGGAAGAATTTCTTTGCTGCGAGGGTTCTGAGGCATTGGAAGGGGTTGCCCAGGGCAGTGGTGGAGTCCCCATCCCTGGAGGGATTGAAAAGTCGTGTAGACACAGTGCTGAGGGACATGGGTTAGTGGCCATGGTGGTGTTGGGTTGATGGTTGGACTGGGTGATCTTGGAGGTCTTTTCCAACCTTAAACCCACCACAACTGTCTATGAAATGTAGAATCATTAAGCCTGGCTTGGCTGGGTGAGGACGTCTGAGTGATCTCTACTGTCTTGCACTCCACAGCTCCTCACGAGAATTTGGGACTTACCTGATGCTCACCAGGCTTAGGAAACAAAAGACCTAAAGGAAGGACCAGATGTGTGTCTCCTGCTTGTATCAGAAGGACTTTTTCTGCACGTTGTGACCTGTCACTCCTCCGGCCTCTTCGTCCCTGCAAAGCTCCTCTCAGCGACGCGCGGCGTGGAAGAATAAACCTGGAACCAAGAGGAGAGGCCATGAGCTGATGGACACCGCTACATCCAGGTGGCAAAGGTCATACCTGGCTGGACCTCTTCAGGAGAACCTTCTGCTTTCCCTCCTCCAAAAATAAAATCAGCTGAGCCACCAGATTTAAAAAAAATGACCTTTTATTTTTCAAAAGCCCAGTGCAGAGACTGGAGTCACAGGATACATTCCTCAGCTGGACCAGATGGTTTGAAGCCACTTTGGTACAAGAGAATGACGTGAGGGTCACGCTTTGACCGAGGGACATCTAAAATAAAGTGTAAAATTAACAAAATGACTCGTGTTTCAGAGAAATTTCACACTCAGGAGCATGAGGAGGAGCAGGGATCTGTTACAGACCAACAGAAAACATGCTGCCAGCAAGAAATAGTTCCAATTTAATTGCTAAGATGATGCTTCATGTTTATCCAGAAGGTAAAAAAGACCTGAAGAAAACCAAAGAACCATTTAATTTCCATTAATTAACTTGATTAAGAGAGAACAGGTTGCTTTTAATATACACTTGGTCAGTTAAATTGCAATGAGGATGGATAATTTTAGGGTTTGCTTTCAAAAGTTGTTTGGATTGGGTTTTTTTTTTTAAAGCACATTATTTCTTGTGTTGCCTTTAAAGAGTTTAGCTAGAAATAATAATAATTAATAATAATAAATTAGAAACAGATCTGCCCAGCTTCTAAGAGAACAGGCCCAAGTCAACAGCATCTTCTGAAAATAAAATTAAATTAAATTAAAAATGAAATAAAATAAAAATCAACATCAAACTTATCCTATATCACAAAATTTATCCTTTAAGGGGAGGGAATTTATGTTAAAATTTAAATTAAAGTAGAATTGATTAAAACAGGAAAGAAACAGTGAATATTTGGCTTGCTCTTTAAAGGTGCCTCAAGCCAGGGCTCCTGGCAATCAAGTAAAAAATGATTCATTTTTATAGTTCTAATACTTTTTTTCCTTTTTTTTTACAGTTCTAATATTTTTTCCTTTTTTTTTTTACAGTTCTAATATTTTTTCCTTTTTTTTACAGTTCTAACACTTTTTTTTCCTCCTTTTTTTATTTGTAAATAAGATCTGAAACTCCTACAGCATTCACACCCGTATTAAAACTTTAATATTATTAAAAATAACATTTTTAACACTTCAGTGGTAGTGCCAAGAATACAAATTTTAAAAATAACAACTCTAGATTTTATTTTTATTAATATTATTTTCAAGTTTAAGCTGAAAACTTGAGTTATTATCTGGGAAATAGTTTTAGGAGATAAAAACCTCTTCCCTAGAAACAGTCCCAAAGAGTCACTAGGGAGCAGGTACTAAAACCACATCTTATTCAATTTTTTCTATGACTTTTAAGAATGTTTCTTACATGATCCAACCCTCTAAAATGTAAATATATGTATGATAATCCTTTAAATAAAATATTCAGAATATTCAATAAGACATCACCTTCCAAAAGCAGTTAAAACAATTGGG
>NW_010338860.1:0-42954 GCF_000700745.2 Antrostomus carolinensis
GGGTGCCATTGCTCTGGAGACTCTGCAGTCCAAGCGTGGTCTCTGCCTCAGGTAAAAACACCCACGCTGAACCCTCAGTGGGTCCTTCAGACCATGAGTCCTCCCTCACACGTGGCGCCCGTGCCCTGAAATACTCTGGGGATGCAATCGATCACTTGTTGATGCCAAGTTCTCTTGCACAATCCTACTTTATTTATCACCCACTTTTAAATTTATTTATTTAAATTAAGTCAACGTTGTGCTCAGAAGAACGCTGTTGAAATAAGCAAACTTGGTTGAACTTTGCAGTTCCCAGCAGGGAACGGCGCAGATACTGTCAATGATCCTCTGTGGTGTTTGGTAGGACTGGAGACCACACCTCACTCTTTTCCAGCCCCTGGATTTGCAGTTACAGCTCTAACAGGTATTTTAGCAGCAGCAGTGGTGTGCCCTAATGCAGACGTTCCTGCCTTCCAGAGTTCAGCGGGGTATTTGAACTGGCTCTGGAAGTGAACAGGAATATAAGGTCGTCCTCAAAGACAGCTGCCATGGTTGTGTTTTATTTTATTCGTGATTCATTTTGGGTAGCGTAGTGGTTAGTTTGTCACTTGATTTGTATATTCTGTAATATTGTAATTATTTCTCCAGTGGCACCTTAGATTTTGTGTGCGATTCATGCAGCAATCCATCTGAGCTGGCTTTGTGAACAAATTCCAGCTTTTACTTCTTACACTTTTCTTTAGCTTTCAGAGCTAAATACTTGTGTGGATTATTTTTCTGTATGTTGGTTTGCTTCACATTCTAACATTACTGGTAATGAATATATAGAGTACTTCACATATAAGTGGTGTTAGTTAGGCAGCTGTGGTTACAAGCAGCCCACATAATCATATTAAATCAATATTAAATGTGTGCTACTGAGTAGTTTTCTTTGGGATGCTCATGGTCCCAATTTAATTTAAACTTCATCCCACTAGTGCTTCCAAAAAACCTCAGAGGAAAACAAATCAAAAATCAAATCCCCAAATGAGTAATTCCAAATGGAATAACAGATCTTTCATAATTGGTCCACAGTGGCTTCATTTAGGTGGATATACAAGTATGTGATACAAAACCAAAACCTGGTTACTGCTCACTGTCATACAGCTAGCAGATGGCAACCATGGAGAATGGGTTCTGCGATGCAAGACTTTTTCTTGATAAGAGAGTTTATTTTAACTAGGAAAATTGAAGAGGCTGGTTGGAGTTACGGTATTGAGTGGGAGGAAAAGATTTAAATACTAGAAGTTTCTTCAGAAAGCTAATTTTTCCTTCCTCTGATGCAGCTGTGCTGCTGTTGGTTCTGTTTTGAAGGATGGCCAAGAATAGATAGCATGAGGGGTAGCAACAAGGAAACCTGAAACTCTCCTCTGGAGCTTCTTGGTATTCAAAATGGAAACTCTTAAATCATCTTCTAGTTATTACAAGAGCAAAACATTCTCCCTTCAGTTTTTCTGTGCTGGGCTTGTGTTCAAGGGCTTCTGTTCCTGTGGTTGGGGCTGTGTTCAAGGTGAGGGGGAAAATGATGTAGTTGAACTAAACCTTCTAGTTCATGGAATCATGGAATGGTTTGGGTTGGAAGGGACCTTCAAGATCATCCAGTTCCAACCCCCCTGCCATCAGCAGGGACACCTTCCACTAGTTGGGAAGTTGCGTATTACTGCAGGGGGTGGTGCATCAAGTGGAAACCAATTCCAGCATCCAGTACTCACTGGAGATGTTGTTGTGTTATCTCTAACTGTTGATGAGGTCTCACCATGTGTTAGAAGATGCTGCATACAGAAGTTGCGTACTACAGGTTATACTGGGGGAGCAGAGAGGCCATACCTGCAAGTGAAGTGAGAATTAATTCTCCCTTTGAGCAGAATGGCAGACAGGGAGCCTTGTCCATAGGAAAATATCTCTGCTTTAATAGGTTGAATATCTGGGGAAGAGCTTGGGACATTATTCTTAGGGACTTTCATTTGTGGCTTGATGTGGCTTGCGTTGTTTGTGGTTATAGATCAACGGGCCAGTTTTAGGGTATTGTGGTGCTGTTAAGTTGACGTTTCCTCACGTTCTTCCATCAAAAATGGTGCTTAAGAGATGTAGATCATGCCTGGAAGTGCAGGTCACCTAAACCTGTGTATCCTTAGTCGTAGAGTTGCCTTCCATTTGCAGCCAAGAGGGTTCCAGAGGTAATATGGTGATTCTTGGCTCGTTTAGGTGAGTGAAGTGGCGGTGTGTGTGCATAGATATATATGTGTGTATATATAAATGTATAAAAATCAGGACAACAGTGAAAGAAATAAGTGTCAAATTTAGCCAACGTTTCAAATATGGAAGGTGTATGGTTCTTGTTTCCCTCTGAAGCTGCCTGCTGTATTGAAACCTAGCAGTAATACAACAGTGCAACCTTAGTGATGGTGTTTACTTTTATTTTGGGGTTTTGATTCAGCATATGAGAAGAGAAAAAAAAAATACCAAAATTCAAGAGAGAAAACAAAATACATTAATCTTTTTGTTGTCTTTTGCAACATGGCAAATAGGCATTTTAATTTAGGCGTGTTTGACTTGGCTTTGACAGTGAGAGAAGCTAAAATAGCTTAGCAGCAGCAAGAAGCTTTGACTTCTCATCTGCCTCTGTGCTAACCTGCATTTTAGAGTTATTTAAGTGCAGAATTATGTTCTGAGTCTTGCCATTCCCAGACAAATCAGATTGCTAATACTAGTGAAGGATCTGAATGGGATACAAATAGAGCAAATAAGGAATTGGCCATTTTTCAGCCCAAGAGAAAGCATGAATGGCTAGTGGATTTGCATACAGGCTACACGGATGGTAAGTATTTTGCCTTAAATAATGATAATAATTTATTATAATAATTACTTTTATTTCAACTTGACCAGCAATAACAAGTAATGCAAGTTATTTTTGTTGTTGCCATAAACTCTTGTAAATAATTATGGCTTACTCTCCAAAGTTGGATCACCACATTCTCATCTTTATTTCAGCTTCCTGTGTAAGTCGTGATGAATAAATGCTTCAACGTAGCCTCTTGGGGTCTATGGTGCCTTACAAAGATCCAGTATTTAGCAGATACAGCCAAAAATAGCCTGGGGAAACCTCAAGTCTGTTGTGACACTTAGATTTCAGCTAGTGATGGGCCCAAAAAAACCCTCATGGACTTAAACATCTGTGAACTTCAGTTCAGATTCAGATCTGTTTTTATTTTACAGCTTCCTCTTACCTTTGTAAGCAGAACCAAAACCATGGTTTCAAGTCTCTTTTGTCCTGAGGATTCAATGTGTGGGCTTGAAACTAAATCCAAATTGGGTGGTTTAAATTTGTGCTAGTTTCAACTTTTCTTTTTTCTCTTTTTTTTTAAATGAAACAAAGCATGAAGGTCACCTTAGCAGCTGGCCTTATGAGCTGCCGTTTTACCATCGCTAAATTAGGACTCTCAGTTCAAGTGTCAAATTGGTCCTCAGGAAAGGGAAGAACACAAGATGCTGCCCTCAGACAGTTAGCAGGTGGCAGGTTGACATAGCATTTTCCTCCAGATCTGTGCTGGGCCCCTCAATCTTGACTTGAAACCAAGTACTGGAATGATAATGTGTTATTACTGTTGAGCAGAGACTGCTTACAGCAAGGACAGCAGTTGCCTACATGTAAAGTGCATGAAGGGATCGGGGTAGATACACCAGTGACAGTGTATCTATTTTCTGTTATAAGCAAGTATACAGACAGGGAATTTGGAATTGCAGTTGTTTTTCTGCAGAAATTGTTGTATTCTATTACATTATTTTCATAGCAACATTAGGGAGTTCTTTCACTTAAGCATCTTTTGAAATTAGTTTAAAAAATTGTATTCTTCTTAATTTACAAATAGACACTGGAGCCAGGCTAGTGGTTTTGTTTTGCATGGCTGTGGGGAATTGTTTAATTCTCCTTTCTGAGACCTCTTTCTCTAGGTCAGCAGCCAGCAGTGAGGAACATTAAGTAAAAATAAAACTCCTATTTTTAGTTCAGCTACATAATGTCCTATATTTAATACTGAAATTTCAGCTACTACCTGGCCCCTTTCAGTTCAGTGAACCATCTCTCCTCTCTTAGCCCTCATTGCTCTTTTTTCACACCTGCCCCATTTGATTCTTTTGCAGTTATTTTGGTAGGTTTGGGAATGCTTTTCCAAGAGGGCTCTTAGTTCTGCACAGTGCTGACAGCTATCAGTTCAAGTAATATGACTAGAAGTAAGGGCAAGTAGCAGCTAGCAGGGGATACTCAGAACTTGGCATAATTCATCCTCAAAATTTTAACACCGTGGAACTCTTAAAAAAATAAAAAAAGAAGCTACAATCATAATGATGTATCAGTTTCTGCAACATCCAGATAAATGTTTGCTCCTGGTTTCAATCCCTCATGACTACTGAAAATCAGATACTTAAACTTCATTTTCCTCAGGATGATACATGACAGTAATTTTCTTTTTTTTTCCCCCTTTTGTTTTATATAAATTTTAACACAGCTCACCACACTAACAATATACTGGTGAGAGGGAGGCAAAAAAGAGTGGATACATGTAAAAAAATAAAGGAGTATACCTCAGAGTGGCAGAAGTACCTCCAAAGAGTGTATACCTCATGGCTAGTCAATAAGCTGCCTACTATTTGGAAGTGAAATTGTTAAAAATATGTTGAAAACCTCAGAGTCGAGCTGAAGTCTGGGGTTTTGGCAAGTAAAAGATGGCCCTTGGCACAGGACCTCAGGAAAAATGCATTTGTGCAAAGGCAGTTCTTACCCTGCCCGCAGTCTTGGAGATAAGGCAGTAATGGTAACAACAGGAATAGTTCCAAAATATGTTTGTCAGCTTAAAAGAGTCAGAAGAAAATGTTGATGTGCTACTGGGCATGGTTCTGCCACCATCGTGGCTGCAAAATGTTCATACTGCTGTGGTTAAGCCAAAACTAACGTAGAGAAATTCACAGTTAGAAGCAGCTTATGAAACCAGAGAGACCCTTTTATCCACAGGGGATGAGGCACTGAAAATAACTTTTGTAAAAACATTTTATTTATTTCTTCCATATGATGTATCTCGCTTGAAAGAAATGAAATGACTTGTAAACCCACTGCTTTTCAACTGGGTTGAGTCATGCTAGAGGCTGATGGGGAGTTGGATGGGGGTGGAGGAGGAGGAGGAAGGAATGTAAATCTGGTAATGTGGAGACCTTGTCATTGTGTGGCAAAGTTTGAGTTTTAAGAATCATGATTATGCTTGAGAGAAATTTTTGCACGATGTGTATGATACGTGGTGCCAGATACACTGTGCTGTAAACTGAATGAATAGATGAGCAAGTAGTTAGCCAGGCACGTCCGGTTTGTTAGAACAGAGGTAGGAAAGTCTGGTGGCTGGAAACGGCTGTTCTTCGGGAAAATGGGGAGCTGCTTTCAAAGAGGCAAAAATAATGTAAACCCACAATTTAAAAAAAAAAGTCCAAGCAACAAATCCTGCAACCCATGCTGCTTCCCAAAATTCAGTGGCAGAGGTACAGAACTGTTCATGTAATTAGATTCCATATATAAATAGCTCCGTATTTCATGAAATTTCAGGTATCTTCTGAACAACAACAGTAACAAAACCCCTATTGTTTCTTTGTGTCCTGTTTCATCTCCTTATTTGAATACAGATCCAAAGATAATTTCTCCTCTCAGAGAGCTCTTTTTTTCCCTTCTTTAATATGCATTTTAAAATATCAGAATAAATGATTAAAAAAAAAAAAAAAAGAAAGAAAAAGAAGCGAGGTATAAATAAAGGAAATAAATATTTATCTTATGGCTGCTCTATCTCCAAACCTTCACCTGTAGTTGGGTGAGAGATTCCTTTTGGAGAGAAGGGCAGTGACTGGAAGGAGGTTGGGGGGATAAACGTGTAATTCTATTGTTATATTTGGTATTGCAGTATCTGTGAGAGGAGAGAAAGGTGGCAGGGTAGAGAACTGCAAAGGAGGAATATTTGAGGGTTGTCAGTCCCTTGCTTGAGTAGAGACCACATGAGTGAATGAGGTCAACAGAAGGGTAAAAATAGAAAATGTGGAAAAGTGGTAGGGTGAGAAGAGCCCCTTGGATAATGTCCACAGTGTGTGAAGGGAGGAGGAGGAAGAGGAGAGCGCTGAACGTAGCTCTGAGTAGAAGGGAAAGGAGGAAACCCACTGGGTATACGACTGTGTACCAAACTGGAGTTCCAGTGGGAGATGGGTAATGTGTGATGTCAAAGATACTGTTGGGGGTTTGTCAGAGATGGTGAGAAGACAATGTTAGGCTTGAATCTGTGATCCTGTGGTGGCTGTTCAGCAGAAGCTAGAAAATGCATTTCCTTAGACCTGAGGTGGGGACTGTTCTGTGCTACAGCAGCTTCCTGAGTGAAGAAATGATCATTTTTAACATTCTTTATCTGTAACAAGTTATGATCATTTCATGTCTTGTAACAAACATCCTCCAGCTATTCATTAAATGACTAATATTCTTGCACTTTATAGTCATAAATAACGTGTGTTAGATGTGACCATCCTGGCAGAGCCCCAAACCCCGTTTCTGCAAAGAAGCATTTGTTTGCCTGCTACTCGACAACAGTCGCGGGATGAAGATGCTGCTGTGGTATTTTTTTGGATATTGGGAGCGTTTGCTGTGACGTGACACATTTGCTGCTCATTGCATTCTCCCAGTTTATTTTTTGTAATGACAAACACCCCCCTCCTTCCTGATCTCCTTTCCTCCATTCGCCTTTCCCTTTGAGCAGAATCCTTTCCAGAGCAATCAGTTGGATCTGACTCAAGTACAAACATGCTAAATTATGCCATTGTTCTTCTGTTTTTCCTGAAGTTTCCACCCTCCCCCCTTGTTTTAACACAAACCCATTTGATTCTGTCGCCTTGGCCTTGTGGTACACAGTGCATACATTTAGTACAGCCTTTTGATTATTTATGTGTATTTAATTTCCGTATCTCTTTCTGGTTTGCTTTTCATAAACTTTGCAAACAGTTCCAAACTGGTGAAGTTTTCAAACCTGGTGCTTTACTTGTTGCTGGAGCCTTAAGTGCCAGCTTAGTGTAGCTGCATCTGCAGGTAAACATCTTCACTTAGAGACTAGTTTAAGACCAGAGAAAAGTAATACTGACACGGAATCAGAGACAGCATGGTAATTCCCTTAATTTCTGTTAGAGAAGAACAATTCATGGAGGCAATGATGGCTTAAAATATTTTCTTTGAATTAAATGAAAAACTACTATTGCTCTAGAGCATAAAATATGGCAATAAAATGGGAATACGCTGCCTGCTTTTGCATACGTGCGTTCTGCCTGCTGTGGATGACATGTCATGCCTGATAATGAAAGTGTGTGAAAGCAGTTTGCATCCCTGTGTCTTTGATTCATTAAGGGAGCTAGTGCACGGAATGAGATTGAAAATTTCTGTCCATAAGCAGAGGGAATATTTACAGACACAGGTGATGAATAATTTCTTGTGGTGGGATAACTGTTCAAGGTTGTCTGTTTCTTGGACACTAACAGAATAGATTTGTTTTTCCCCTTGTGAAAAGGGACCAGTACCTATCTGTTGGGTTGTGTTAACAAGCGTTATCAAATTAAACTCTAGGTGAAATTTTACCAGGAAGGCAGCTGATCCACTGTTTCTGGTATATTTGAGGAATATGACTGGAACACTGCTTTGGATTTTGCTTCAAAAGTCTTTATTTTTTAATTAGTATAAAAAAAAATTAATAAGATACGGGGGAAATACAAATTCCATTTGATATTTGAATATGTATGAGAAAGAGAAGGCTATCTTACAAGCCAGCTGCAAAAAAGAGAGAGTCTTATTCACAGGAAATTGGGAGCACAGTTCAAAGAATATTTTTAAGAAAGTCAGCAGCATTGAAGCAGCTAGAAAAGAATGTGTGGTGAGAGAATACTATGCCAATAATAAATAGAAATACAATGCTACTGCAACCAGTAATAACATAGAAAACAGTATGTAACTGTCTTCCATTGAGATGGAGATAATGAAGCAGAGATGAAGTAGAGTTAAAGCTTGAGATACAAACTGTGGCTTCATAATCCAGAGGTTGTTCGTTAAATATCTTAGAAATTCAGAGCCCGCAAGATACTGGCTCGTTGTTGAATGGTTTTGTAAAAATGAAAATGCCAAATTAGTTGAAGAGAAAACTGTTCTTTGTATTTTGTTTTAAAATTAGGGATCTCAATTAGATTAATTCCCAGTCTCAATTAGATTAATTCCCATCCTAGCCAGAAAATTTCTAACTTTTATTCAATGAAACTAGTAGGTCAAGAAGCACAAACTCATCTTGAAATTAGGTAACTTGGCAGTTTTATGTCTAGGATGGGTTACTGTCGTTCCAATAATTTCAGTAGTATATTAACAAACAGCTTAGCAGCCAACTGTAAGGTGATCCCAGAACACATTCAATTCACAGATTCAGTTGATAGATAAAAATCCTTGTTGTGCTGAAACACAGCGTGTCTGACTGAACAAATCTGCCAGAGCAAGACCCATCGGCAGGGTCAGCAACATCGCTGAATTTAGTAGGAAATACGTAAAACATACTGAGGCCTTCATGGTCAAATACAAGTTGTCCTTTGTCTTTGCTATATGCTGAGAATAAATGATGAAAAATACTACTAGGATTTTATGGTTTGCTACCAACTATGTTTAGAATTCAAGGTACTGCTTTATTGTGTATCCTCCAGATTTTCAATTCTAAATCTGGTTTTCCTGAGTAGACTTGGGTTCTGGAAACCTGAATGATTGCTGTCATTTGCAAGAGCAGTTGTATAATCACATTTTGCAAACTAGATGGTAAAAAATTCAGTTTGTGGAAGATAGGACAAGGTATGAGTTTATATTTCAGAAAAGCTTTCTTTTCACCATTGAATATCATGATATCTGTATGAAAATAATAAAACATCATTAGTACATGAAGAAAGACAGGCATAAACCTCTGAGAACATATAGAGAACCTGGTTGTCTTCAAAGGACTTGGGATTCCAAGGTCATTAAAATGCCATGAAAACTTTGGTTTTTAATACCATTTTGGAACTCCTCTGGAGCAAAAAAACCAGCCATGGTGAACAGGAAGGACTTGCAAAAGGTAGACCCCAGATTCTGCGAGTGATGCACTGAGCACCAAGTTCTTTGCTGGCACATTCTGGCCCTTTCAGCTGAAAACAGGTCTGGGATTCTTCAGTGCTCTGCTGCCCAGGACCCTCTGTAATCTGCATGGCATTCCCTTGGCCGTTTTCATATCTTTAGACCCTTTTAGGGAGAAAAAAATCTGATACATATTGTGAATTTCTGCTTCTGGATGGATATTTTACATCCTTGAGCTTGTGCCTCTAAGGGAGTAAACTTGAACGAGAAGGCAGCAAAGACTTATTTGTCCCTTTTGTCTTAGTCATTAAAATGCACCAGCCTTAGCAAATTTTATGTGTGAAAATTTTGTAATATTGTGAGGCAATAGTATTTCTTAAGAGATTGAAGTGAAGTATGGACTTAAAGAGTAAAAAACCACTGCTCCAGAAAAACTTCCAGTTGGTTAAGTAGGATTTTTCTCTCAAGAGTAGTTCTGAATGTGGTCTGTTTCTGCAGATCCTTCCTTTGCCACTAATTCATGTTTCACATGTGTGTAAGTAGGACTTATCTGTTCTGGTGTTGGATGTTCCAGGCTCTAAAGGTTCTCACTGCAGTCAGGTAAGTAGAGAAAAGCACTAAAATGACCAGGTGTGTCTCTCCTTTAATTCAGCTGTGGAAACATCCAGTTGCTCTGTCAATTTGAGTGACAGCTTTGGACAAGAAATTATAATGTTTATTTTCCTCCCAGTCATCTTCCTCGCTGTTAAAAGGACAGGTGAGAAGATTCTGTTTCTCTGCTGGTAATGTTGACAGCAGCATAGAAAATTAGCTTTAAGTAGGTGTATTTCTGAAATGTATGTTTTTCAGTCCCTGTCAGGGATTGGAATTTGTTGACTGTTATGGTTTTAGTTGCTAGTTAACATATTTTTGTGTTTTATTCTTGGGACTTCTGTCACAGATGCCTGTGGCTCATCAACAGGTGCTCTGTGCATGTTTTGCATGGCAAAATTTGATACAAAAATTAGGCTTGTACACAAACTCCTATTTGTCACACTTTTTTGGTTTGAAATAAGAACTGAGCTGTAATTCTAAAAGTTGCTGTCCCATTTGAAAATGGTTAAACCGAATTGTACAATTTATTCTACACAGAAATAAAATTAAAGCAGATGAAGATCCTCTTCACTTACTACTCCTGTCAGGTTCTCCATTAGTGATGGCACATTAAGAAGAGGAGGAACATGCTGTTCATTGTTTCTTTACTGTTAACATGGAGCAGTGACTCTTGATTGGAATTTGGTAAAAGCAGTGATGTTTGTGATGTATCAAGTCATAATTCATTACTTGGTACTTAGTACTCCTGAAACTGTATATTTTTCAAGCATTCTCCTGAATTTTATCCTTTTCTAAACTCTCTTAGTTTTGGCCCTTTTCCACTTTTTCTGTGTTTCCATTACTGTATATAAACAGAAATAAACACAAATTAAGATATTAAGTAGCTTTTGATACAAAGATGTGCAATAGGAAACTTCCCCTGTTGCCTGACCCTGTAAGAATTACATACCACATCGTGACATTGCCACTGAAACTTTCTAGACTAACGTGATCCAGAATGCGACAATCTTTGCTTCCCCTTACTGCTCTTCCTGCTGGCATTTAGCTATAATTCTGGAGAAGGAAGAATAGGGGCCCTTTTTTAGATAATCACCACAATTTCCCGTGAAGGAGAGTTTTTGCCTTCCCCTCAAATGTGTGCACATCTTCCAGGCTTATTCACCTCTGAGACAGAACTTTCCTCGTACAGCGGCGTCAGGTGCGTGACGAGAGGCCAACACTCACAGCCTTTCTGCTCTTACTACGTACAGAACTTTAATGAGCAGTGTTGGGTCTGTCACGTCTTGGCTGTTTGTCTTGGTGCTGTTCTCTTTCCCAGTGTGTCTGCAATATTGATGACAGCAGCAGTGGAGGCATGTTGAAATGATCAGTGTCCACTCCTGTCACTGCTGAAGGAACCGTGTGTGTGGCTCTGTTTTGCCTCCACGACTGTCTCTCCTGTAACATTTTTGCTGCTTCCAGACTCGTAGGGTATCGAGCTGGGAAAAGTGTTTTCCTTGGGTCGTTGTGCATCATGCCTAATTTTTTCCCTTCTTCTCCCTGAGCTGGCAGTGATTCCAGAGGCAACAAGGCAGTTCATTGACAACCATCCAGGAAGAACTGCTTTGTTTTCTTTATTAAATTGTGAGTTTATAAGCCAGAGACTGGAATGGGCTTAGTTCTAGTAAGTTAGAAGAGCCTAGAGGGTTTTCTGTGCTCTCCCAGCAATCTCCTGTGTACCGATGGTAACATCCCTGCTGCAGTGTAAATCGCTGGGTAGCTCAGCATACCTTTTATTTAGCTGAATATAAATAAACAGCAGGATACTTGAAAGAAATAACACTCTAGAGAAAACACAATCCTAGTGCAATTAGAGCATTTCTATTTAGATAATTGCTCACTGAAATTATAAGCTTGGATCTAATCCTCAAAGGATACAGAAAATTGGCAGTTCCAGGCTGATCTTCTGCTTTCACTCTTTTTCTTCCCCCTAATACATGAATATCTTTGTTTCTCAAACCCTAAATGCTGAATTTCTATATATTTTTTTTGGTCCTTTTTTCCTGCTATAGTGAGAGTGATGCTGAAAATGACAAAATAGCAAAGGATGCCCTAGAGATAATCTAATTTTTGAGGGAATCTGTGTAGAGAAGTGATAACAAGCATGGTAATTTACTGCTGCTTGAAAGAAAAACATGACCTCATGCAGTTACAGAGGGGCTTGTCCTAATTATGGGTGCAGACAGGGTGGTCACCAGGGTATTGGTGGGACAGGCAGTAATCTCCACAAACAAGTACTTACCTCAATGAGACTGTTCTCTCCTACCCTCTCTTTTATAGGACTATGCTTTTTTGTGAATATTTTTTCCATTTCTAAGAACTGTAGCTTGGTGCTTAGGAGGTGGCAATAGGGTTCTGTTCCCAACTGTCCCAGTGACTTTGGATGTGAGTTTATGTCCACTAACTCAATTTCTTTGCATCTTTTCCCATGTCTATAAAGTGGGGATTACCAGCCATGGGTTGGAGTTACTTCACATGTTTTAATTTGGTTTCTTTCTTTGCTTCCCTGTTTGTATTTTTTTTTTTTTAATCCTTACGTTTCCTGTTAAACTGAGACCCTTACAAGCCAGAAATATGAGAGTACAATGAGACTTCCCTATTACACTGCTCAGCACAGGGCTCTGAAAAAATAGTGTTTTGGCCAGAAAGAAAATGTTTTTAAATACTGATGCATAAAACAAATCTCCCCTATAATCCGTGTCACTGCTTTGTTCAGTTGTATTTTCTTACATGTCTCTTCAGTTCTTTGTTTGCAACACATTTGATGAGACGTATTTGTACTTGCAGTTTATAGAAACATTGCTGCCTTGAACACCTGCCAAAAAGTGAATTTTTAAGGATGGAACTAGAATAAAGATCTTAGGTATGTTGCAGTTCACAAGATTAAAATCAGAAGTTTTAAAAAATAACATTTCAGTACACTAATTACTGAAAAAATTATTGAATTCATTGATAAAGCAAAATGTGAAGCCAGTAAAGATGTGTATGAAGTACCTTTATTGACACTGAAAACTGGCTCTGTGTTTATATGTGAAGATTCCAGATAAGAAAAATCAAATGTTGCCCTATGCATGACTTTGAAATATTTTTGGCTAGAGGAGTAAAATATGCTTTGAAATAATTTTTTTCTTTGTGCAGTTTTTTTCAGCATATTCCAGAGCTCAGATTTTTTTCACAAATATGTGAAAAAATGGGTCTGTCTCCATATGCAGTTTCTGTGCTCTAGGCCCCTTCCCCAGCACTTTAACATTTAGGGAAGGGAAAAAGTGTGGGTGTGAAAGTGTGGGGGCAGTTTGAGAAGCTGCTCGTTAAATGGTATGGGACTGTGTCATTCTGTCTCATAAATGACATCCTCAAACCATCATTTACTTCTTAATCCTACTTTTGAATAATGAATATTCATCTAGTCTGTTCCTGGTTCTCCATGTAACTCCCGTCACAGGAGAACATCTTTCCACAGCCAAAGGCACTCTGAGTCTCACTCCTGGGGACCCCTGTGACTTACATTCGCAGCGCCTTGCTCTGCTGGTTTTTGAGCAAACCTCAAAGGTCTGGGTGCAGGAGGAAGAGATAAAGCTGCTTATTTTCTTTTCCAGCCTAGAGTGTGATGTCATGTACCAGTTCCAGTCCCTAGCATAGAGTAAAACTGATCCAGACTAAGCCTCAAAGGACTGTTTGTATTGATTTGGAATTGGTAGAGTGATAGTCACTCAGTGTCCTCCCCATTCACGATCTGTTTGACACTCCCAAATGGCCCAGAGTAAAAGCCACAACAATGCAGGATTCTTCTGAGCTGAGGAAATGCTTGTTGACAAATTTCCTTGATTTGAATTTGAATCATGCTGTTAGATCAGGGCACAGCAGCCTTAATGGCCGATGAAGTCATCCACGTTTTCCTTTGTTGCTTGTGGTCTGCTGAATGCTCACTTGTATTACTGCAGGACACAAGTTTATGAAGTTGATGTGTTATCAAAGCCTTTTAGTGTGACCATTATACACCTCTTTTTTTTCCTCCTCTTTAGCAGTCAGCCATCTGCAAGAGCTGTTTATTGTATCCAAATGATTGTGATGATAGGATTCAGTTAGGGTATAAACAATAGCAGAGCTGGTTTCATTACCAAAGGGCATGCAGAATCAATGTCTAGGTCTGATTCCTTCATTCTTAAACTTCTATTGGTATAATTCATGTTTAAGTGGTTAATTTCTGATTTACTTGAGCTCAAGTGAAAACAGATACAGGTCCACGGACTGACACTGTTCATGTTGATGGGAAACCATTTATATTGCTGCCAAATTGTTGGAGTTTTGTATTACAGTGGCAGTGAGTAAAAAACAGAGTAAATAATAAATTTAATTACCTGTAATATGTGAGAAACTGAGACATCTTACAGCAGCAGCCCTAAATTAATTCACAACAGCCATTTATCTTCATTGTTTTCTACAGATTGGCTGAACATTTTTAATACACATAGCTTTATATGGGTGCTGGCTATAAAATATTGTTACCTTTCTTAGTGTTAAAACCCTCTTCACTGATTATATGGTCTTTGTCCCAGAGAGGAAAACAGTAGGAGGCCTCCCATGTCAATTTTTTATTCTTGTAGCTTCTCAAAGAATATAGATATAAAAAATTATATATCTCATGAATCTGAACTTACGCTGCTAGATTTCCACATTTCTGCAGGGAGTATATCACAGATGAAGCAGGGCTTCTCAGGGGGGATTATACCTCATTACTTGGGAAAGTTAATTGGTAGTGCAAACCCCACAGAAGCATCCGCTTCATCTGCAGACACAAGATACCTGAGCTGTCCACAATAACCTCATTTTCTAGTCTTTAAAAGGAAAAAGAAGAGAAGCTTGTGCACTTAAATATTATGAATTTAACTCGGGTGCGTCTATACGCTGCTGAAACAAATGATTCCACTTGGCCATGAGGGAATGCTGGCAGGAATCTCCGGTACTGTCTGGCCTCACACTGCACGGCCGTTCTGCCATCAGCTTTTAGATGGAACACTCCTTGGGAGAGGGTCACTGTGCATGGCCCCGAAGAGCACATGCTCGAGGCATTGTATGTGGACGTTTAGGGAGGGAGTTTACCACCCAGAGCAGTTGGAAACTTCTCTGTATCACAGAATGTCAGGGAGTGGAAGGGACCTCGAAAGATCATCCAGTCCAATCCCCCTGCCAGAGCAGGAACCTAAATGAGATCACACAGGAAGGTGTCCAGGCGGGTTTTGAATGTCTCCAGAGAAGGAGACTCCACAACCTCCCTGAGCAGCCTGTTCCAGTGCTCAACATCATCAGATCCCTGTGAGTTGATGTGGAAGGCAGTGGGACTGGAAGGCAGCAGTTTGCCAGTATGGAACATACACCAAAATGGGACTTGGACACACCAGCATCTTCTGTCATATCTTATAAAAGGCTGCCTGATACTTACAGCAATGTACCTGATTTTCCATTTGCGTAGACTTTTCTGAAATAAAGCTTACTTCTTCTTTGAATCTCCTTTAACGTGTATGTTGGGATTGTTACGGGAGCAGAGGCCCTTTATTTCTGTACGTCTGTGTGGAAGGTCCCCTGCTCTTTTCAGCATCCAAGCTTGAATGGATATTAAAACTGGTGCTGACAATATCATGTCATCACCAGTTCTTTGGAATAGGGCTTGTGCTCATCACAATGTTGAGTGTTTCTTACAGTAGTGCTTTCTAGAAGGTATAAAATTACCAGTGCAGGAAAGATTCTGTGTGAAAATAAAAGCAAGATCGTATTAAAATAAGAGAATATTTGAAATGACAGCAGAGGCTTCTCAGCATCCACTGCTGTAGCTGTTGTTGCCTCTTAGAGAGGCAACGTACCTGGAAAGTCTGTACCATTCTTCAAGGTTTCTATGTTTTTTTCTTATTACCAGTGGTTAGCACATATCCCTACCTAAACCTGCTCTGAAAATACCCTTTTTCATTATAACTTGTCCAGTGAGAAGAATAACTGCTGATGTGGGTGCTTCAGGCAGGTTTTGGGACACAGGGACTGCTTTTGTGACTTGGCAGTTTCAAGAAACAACAGAGAATGGCACCGAGTCATGGCACCAGCAGTGCTTCCTCAGGCTGCAGTTAACTTGTCCAGCAGTTTGTACCTGTGCAAAGTACAATGTCACTAAATCAAAAAGGTTGCTTTCACAGGGACAGATTTATTGAGATAACATGAAGGGCCAAGAGAGTTGCTTCTTGTCTCTGCCTCTGCTTTGCATTGCCTGGTATGCTGTCCCACATCCTGGTCAGATAAGCAAGAGCAGCTGTGTAATTCCTCCATCCACGTTACAGCTGTTTCTGCTTTTGTATCATCCCTTGTGCTTCAGAGGTTCTTGGGCCATAAACTGAAGCTCATTTTTGCAGATTGCTGAGCTGGTGAGAGAGTCTGCTGCCCCCAGAAACTTATCTCTGCCAGAGGTTTCTGTGTTGCAGTAGAAGCTGTGTGAATGCTCCCTAAGCTATTCTACCTAATGGTGTTAATCTGCCCTTACAGGAGGGTGCTGACTGGGCAGATAGTGATGGGAAGGTAGAGATGGGTGCAGACTTCAGCTGAATCTGGCCAAGATGTCTGTCTGTGGTTTCCAGCAGGTTGTGGATAGGTGACCATCTTCCAGCCCTGCCAGTGGAGCTGCTATGCAAGCTATTTCTGTGAAATTAGAGAACTCTTCTACAGCTGTTCCTTACAGCCTGTCAGGTTTGGCTGAAAATTTTGAGGCAATGCTCATACAGCACGTCTGAGGAGATGGTGGCAGTGGCATCATGTTGGAAGATGCAAGTTCCTTCTACGGACATGGGTGTTTACAAGGTTTGTGATGCCACCCCTGTGTAAGTGGATGTAGCCTGTATTGGTTCACACCAACAAAAAGTGTAGCCCATAAACATGGAGAAGCAGGAGTAGCAGATCAGAGTGAGGATACAGGTGCTCTCAGTGTTCTTCTCCTTTGTACCATTTAGCCCAGGCTCTTTCTGGCAGGACCACCCAGGATATGAGGATAGATAATGTTGTTATGTCCCCGAAATAATAAGGGGCCTGTGAGACCTAAGAAATGAAGAAATACCGTGTCACTTACCATCTCACATCTCTCCTCCCAGCTTGCTCTGGCTCTCCTAGCCGTGGTGTAAGGCTGCTGTGCAGAGTTATCCACTGGTAAATGTAAGAAACCAGCTGGGGGAGTAAAGGGAAAGGGAATTTTGTGCACTGTGGTCTCAGTTATGAGGCTTCAATGTTTTGTTTGCCCCAGGACCTGAAACAGCTTGTGGTCAGAAAGCTGAGGTTGAGCTGGAGTTCTGTGCTTCGGGGGGACACAGATCAATAAGTGCATGTTGGTAACAAAGGAAGATCTGACCCTTGGCTGTCACTTCCATCTGGCAGCTGGAGGCCAAGGAGGGATTTCTTGCAGTGGGGGAAGGGACCGATTAATTTTGTAGAGCTCCAGCATGACTCTCACTGCTGGCAGGGGCCACCGACTGGGAACGGCTGATACTGATTTGAACCACTGAACTGATACCATTTCCCAGCCAAAGTCGGATTGTCTTTCTCATTTCCCTTATTGCTTTTGTGCGCTGATCAGGAGCACTGTGCCCTGGTGTAAACACCAGTGGCTTTGAAGAACCCGAGAGGAGGAAATGCACACACGCACATATGAGCATTGCACACACAGAAGGAATTAGGAGGAGTCAGCAAAGCGAGGAAAAGTCAACAACAGAAGGTGATAGAAGTGTAGGAAAGAGTAGCATCTTGCAGAAGTCTTATCAAAGACATGTTTTAGTGATGAACCCAGTGAAAGGTTTAGCAATCTTACAGCAAAGCTGCAGAGAAGGATGACATGCCAGACAGCACATTTTTTCTTGACCAAGCAAGCAGTGTTTGGATGAAGTAGACCTTTGTTGTTTTGAAAATAAAGTCATGCTCAAAGCCATATTTGGTTTAGTACTTTTCATTGCAGCCTTAAAAAACCTAGCTTCTGCCCTGAAGAGCTTACAATAAAGTAGACAAGGCAGAGGAATAAGGAAGCATGTGAAATGATAAGTATTTATTATAATTTTTCAAACAGATGGAATAGGAACAATAATTTGTAAGACTGTCTACAGTAGGGATTTGGGGGGGAGTGAATGTTGTTTAAAGGGGTTACTTCCTTCAAGGTCAAAGAGAATGTTGTTCCAGGGCACTGCATTTGTGAAGTGCCTAAACTGCCAGGGGTACATGTTGTATCTGGTCTTTGTTGATAGTTAGCTCAAGCAGACTGACCCTCGGGGATCTGTTCTCCTCTTGTCCTCTGGACGTTATTGATCCTGCTGTGCTGCTACTTGTACGTGTTCTGTCAAGGTATTGTTCAGCTGAATAATGTATTTCTGGCTTCATAGTAATATTTTGGCACTTACAACATTTTATTAGCTAGCCAACATTCAAAGAGTGGGAATGAAGTAATGTTTCTGGAACAGTGTACTAGGAGTTAGGAGACAGAGTTAAGCTTTCTGGGTATGTGGTCCCAAAGGACAAGATTAATGTTCACGCTGGAATGAGAAGAGCTTGGAGTCCAGGTCCGGAGGGAGGGAAGGGACTGTCTCGCAGTGTGCATGGACCACACTGTGTGACAGGCCTCTTACAACGCTTTCTTTGCTAATTTAAATCACCACAGCTATACGAGGGGCTGACAGGGATGGGCTGTATGGAGGATTCACCTCTGTGTACCATCTCAGTGTGGAAGTGATCAACCATCCCTTCGTGGTTCACATCAGTAGTACTTGTGTCACACCTGATGGTTTTGCCGTCGTGGACTGTTACAAGGATGATTGCTCAGGTTCTGTAAGAAAAGAGAGTCCTGGAGTGTTCTGCGCAGAGCAGTTCTAGTGGATGGGTTACTTTTGTCACTGCAAGATTGACCCAGAATGCATTAAAACATGTTAGTTTTGTGAAAAAAAGGCCAATGCTGCTTGGTGAGATTGTTGTCCACATGGTGGACAGGAGGAAATCAAAAGAGTTCTGAAAGTTTTGGTTTGAGCTTGTTGCCGTTGTGTTGTAGAAGCGCAGTTGCCTTAGTTAAAGTATAATTAGCTTTTAGTTAATACTGTAGTTGCTTTTGAATTACCTTCCCTAAAATATGCAGCAATTCTACCTTTTTTGTTGTTGTTTTCTTTCCACAAATGAGACACTGCACACTAAAAATGCGCTTACCTACACAAACACACATACACTCACGCTGTTTTCTCTTTCTTTTTTTTAACCAAGCAAACACTGGAACGCAGACATAAAATTGATTGCAGGACAAATGTTTTAGTTATCATATGCATAAGCAATAAGTATAATTTTGAACATGACAGTATTATCTGTTGTACTCCAAAGCAGAGAAACTACATCTTTTCTCCACTGACAGAAGCAATAGTAAAAGTTAAAACATCATTTCTCAGGTTCTATAAACCAAACTGAGTGATGTGCTGTCTGCTGAAATATACATTGCCTCCAAATTGATGCTGCTGTTATTTTTTATATGTCTAAACTTTTAGCGATTTGTCTTCCTCAAAGACAGAAGAAAGAGGTGGAGGGAAGAGATCCTAGCCTCTGCCCATAATGAAGGATTCTTTTTATTCTGTATTTCAAATCTTTCTTGATCAAACCCATGCCATTCTCTGAACTGCTTCTTGAAAAGGAAAAATAGTTTTTAGCCTTGAAGACAAGAATTAAACAGCTTGCCCTAGAGGGCTCTAAAACTGATAGCAAGGGTGAACACGCTTGTAATTATTCATTCTGATGTTTCAGGTTTGGAAAATGTAAAGTAAACCAATCTGAATAGTCTTTCTAAATGGTTGCACAGCAAGATTTTCTTGTCATGAGAAGGATAGGAGATCTTGATCCTAAAGGAGAGGAAGACCTGGGATAGTGTAAAACTGTCTTGCAGTATACTTATTTTATTCTTTTCTGGCCCATTACTTTGGTATTTTATCTGTTGAGGAGGAAACATAATATTTCTCATCAAGTCAAATAAATTAACTTTTCTTCTCTCTCCCATTTGTGTGCTGAAGATAGAGCCATGGCTTCCTGGTTCCTTTGATCCAGGATACACCAGGACTGGAGCCGAAGAGGGCCTTCCTGCTTTCCCCCTTCCCCCAGTTTTCCCCCTGTTCAATAAAAAGTCATTGTTTGTCTGTTTAGCATCCTGTGATGCCTAAAGGGGTCACTTAAGTGCTGTTGCTCATGGAGAAGATGAGTGGACGGGAGGGGGAAGGGCAGGGGGTTCGTTGCCAGATTTCATCGGTCTGAGTTTCTCTAACAGTACGAAGAGGCAGGTCTGTGCTCATCTAGTTTGTTTTGGCTGAAGTGGCTTTGGTACCAGTTAAAGGCAACAGCTGGGAGCTGCTCTGAAGGGGCAGTTACCTCTGCAACCGAGTTGGTGATGAACATCTGGGGATAGACCTTTTCCACCAACACAGCTATTTGCAAGGTGGGTGTTTGTCCTCACCCTTCATTTCTTCTCTCTGCAGAGCTGAACAAAGAATCTACTAAAATAGATGGCTGCATGCAAAACCCCTAGATATCCATTTAGTGCTGGAAGTTCTACATGTTAATTTTTTATTATCTCTTATTATTTATTGTCCATTCCTATTTGGCAGGTGCAGTATTTGAGTTTACTGGAATACAGAGCACAAGGAAGTTTTGCTATGACATGTCTCAGGAAAATATACTTGAACATACTGTCAGTTAAAGGATTGGCAGAGATTTTACTTCATACTTGCAAGAAAATTTTGAGAATATATTGCTTTTTATTTTCTTTTTCCCATTAGCTGAAAGACTGATTTCTTCAGGAATTAATAGCCCTGTCTTCCTCCTCTTCCCATCTCTTGATCAAAGCCACTGAGGATCTGCAGTAAGATAAAGCAGAGAAGAGCTGGTGGCAGAAGTTGTTTTGTGGTATTTTATTATTTTGTGGTATTACCAGTCTGGTCTCCTTAATTCTTCATCAGGTATTGATTAAGAATCCATGGCATTGTTTTAACAGGAAAGATGAATTCAGATTATAACAAAGCATGAGCTCTTTTTTCTTTTTCTTCAGTCCTCCCACACAAGGTTTTGGAGGAAAGTTGGATATGAATGAGTGCAAAGTCTCTCCACAGCACTGAGGCCCTTCAGCCAGGAGCTGAGTGAAGCTGCCCTTTGCCTCGCTCTGGAGTGGCAGTTGTGGGACAGTTGTCTGCGTATCCCCAGCAGCCCTGTAACACTTTCATGCAGAGCAAACCTGTTTCATTTTTAGAGATTGGGAATAAATTAAATAGCAATAAATGCAGCATGTTCCTTAACGTGGCATGGGCTGTGGGTGTATAGTGTGCACTGCTTAAACTTCAAGTTATTGCTCCTGTAGAAGGCAAACCAGAAACCAATCTGTTATGAAAACTCTTATTACGAAAACTGTCATTGCAAGACTTCAGCACACACAACATCGAACACACTTAAAGCAGGTAAAAAAACTGACAGAAAGATTTTCTTAGATTTTCATCTTCATCATCCTCTTTGTTGTCATTGTTTTGTTCTTGATTTTCTTTTTCAAAAAATACTGTAAAATGTCAAAACCACAGAGCTTGGAAATTAAAACTTGGATAAATTATTATCTAGTACAGCAGAAACTGATGTATTAAAATTGTGGAAGCAAGTATCTTTTACTAAAGCAGAGTCTTTTGTGCAGATCATAGCAGCTGAAGTTGGTTATTTAGCCTTTCAGAGAGCTGGTTTATATTTTATGATGGGAGATTAGAAGCGTTATTGAAATGTGATAAAAATCAGCTGCGTGTTCTGAAATTAGCAACGCTATTTCATCTGGCTGCTTTGTTTTTCATAGGGTTCAATATCTCCTGCAGTCTAGTGCACACTAGAGGACCTTCAAAATGAAATCATCCTAGATTTGATGTTTGTATCATGACCAAGGGAAAAAATATTTTAGTACAAGTATATAATGAGCAAGATTCTCCTTGGGTATAAATTATCACACATCCAGTGATTTTAGTAGGTGGTACATAATGGAGAACTTGGGGATCTTGTTCTGAATAATACTCCTTACAATATTTGATGCTATGAATATTTATGCCTGTCTTTCTTGCAGCCATAATAAACTAAACAACTTGCAAATAACTACATTTAAAAAAAAAATCCGACCAGAAGAATGTTATTTGAGCAGTTTGTGAGAGGAGAAATAGCCAGTCCCAGTATTGTCTTTGAGCTTCATGCTTCGTTCGTGCCGTGAAAATGACAAAAGTCTGAGCTAGGATCATGTATTGGTTTTAAAACTGAGAAACCTAGTTTGAGAAATTGATGTGATCTCAGCTTCCTGCTGTGTTCCCTCACACCTGTAAGAGGATATTGAGTGTCAATGTGCTTGGATAGATTAGTGTTGGTTTTGGCAGATGATACAGACTGGTAAAAATCGAGTATTGTTTCTTACGGATCAGTGAGAAACAAGAAATTGGGTTAGCAATTTTATTTTTTTTTTTACCATGATGTGCTTTGGCTTTTGTTGTATAAAAGTGTTGACAAAGTACTGTAGTTACTCTGGAATAAACTCTCTTCTCTAGTGTCATTCTCATCTACCCCACCTCTCAAATTCTGAAGTTAAAAGTAATGAACAAAATGAGTGAAATACGTAAACTGAGCTGCATTTGTCATCTTGTAAATGCTACAAACAGCTCAGATTCTTCTCAGCGTATCTTTTTGAATGTTGGTGCCTCGTAGTAGATCTGATGGAGTGCAACTGAGTGTAACAAGAGGCTTTGGGTTCATTCTAAGTACTGCCCAAAAGACCATGAGACTGGAATACAGGACGCTTTAGGGCACGTCAGAAAGAGAAAGTAAAAATCTTGTATTACACAAGGACTGAGGAGGCTAAAAAAAAAACCAACCCTAAAAAAGAAATCAGTTGAATTTTATCTGTGGTTATAGGCTTTGCTACAGCAATCCTTGCACATGAGTGCATGCATTCACAGCTGCTTTTTAATGCACATAAGCAGTGCACATACTTTGTCTGTTCTACATTGTGCTGCTTCCTCCTCCTTTCAGCAGTCGTGAAAACTGTTCTTGCAGATGCTGGTAATACCCGTGTACGGAGACTGTAGTAAGGAAGCTGGGGCTCTCAGTAATAAATACATGCTTCTCTGGTAGCCTGTGTGTTTTTTCTAAAGTACTTAGAGTTCAAAAAGAGTGAGTTATTTTTGGAGTTTTTTAGTGTTGCTTCACAGTTAATTTCTTCTCTGTAACAGGAAGAATTAATCTGTAGTTCTTGCTCCCCACGTAGTGGAGTGAGAGGAATAGTAAAATAAACCCTAATAATAAAAGTGGTGTGATTGAGGAAGATGTGCTGTGTAAAATACTCTCCAGCTTATTTTGCTGTGCTCAGAAAATAAGTGAATTTCAGTATGTGCACGCCTCCGTCAGAAAGCTGAAACTTTGCTGGTTTCCAGTTTATATGTCAGCTGAGTTTAATGATGAGCATGGTAAGCCTTCCATAGATGTTCTATGCAAATTGCTGAAAGCACATTGTCAGATTTGCTAGAAAGGTAGCAATTTCAAGACTGAAATTTGTGAATGAACTTCCTGTACACTAGAATGGCCAGCAACTTGCTATTTTCTTCTTTTCTGATTTTTCAGGTGACTTATGCACAACATTCATACTCAAGCATGTAGACAAGAAGCTTCATTCCTTCAGAGGCTTTCTTGTAGAGTGTGTTTGTTCTGTAATCATCAGTTTTTTTCAAAATAGTCTGAGATGTGTGGGTACTCTCCCCATTTTACAGGTAATAAGCAGAGGAAAATGAATGGCAGTTTACGCAGATGTTCGTTGCCTAAATTGAGACACTTAGGACCTAACTTACCCTTTTTCATCCACCATGTGGTACATACACTCCATGATCAGGGAACCGCTGCCATTGCAGCTGGTCAGTATGAGGAACATCCTACCCAAGGATCTCCGGTCAGAAGCTCTGAAACTGTGGAACAAGTTAGATTCAAAAGATTTTCCAGCTGTGAGAAAATAAAGCAGAGATGGGGATGAAATCCCTTCCGCTGTGCAACATTCAGGTGCCCTAACATGAGACTGTCTTCTCTTTGCTTCCCTTTCTCAAAATGCCCACTGCCTGCCATTTTATTTCAAATGTGCTTGTGAAATTCAGCAATAACATGGGAGCCTTTTTCTCTAAAAAACCAAGCCCAGCCTGTATCTGGCCTGAGCAATAGGGAGTGTGGAAAATATTATGGAATTACATAATCTGGGGCCATATGATACTACATAATGTATGGGATGTTTCCCCAAATACTAGTTGTGCTGGCACCTTGCATAGTACCTCCCAGGTTCTTTCCTTTCCCTTCCCCTTACAAAGTCTTCTCCTGCCAAATGTGTTTTAGTTCCTTTCCCTCTTTACCTGCTGTTCTCTTCCATCTAGACAGAGAACTGGCAAGAATGCCCAAAGTCTGGCAAAGACGTTATCAGCAGAGAGCAGAGTTGCTGTGCAAGGCTTTGCCTCGCTGGGGCTGCAAGGCCAGGATTTCTGTAGCATAGCTGTAGCTTCCTGAGCTGCTGCCATGTCATAACCAAGCGTGGTTTTGTAAGAGAGGCTTTGTTAGGCTTCATGTGTTGTTGACTTAAAGTAGAAAACAAATAATCAAGCTGAGTACCGTTCCTAAATGGAATCAGAGTAACCTTGTGTAACCTCTTACTGCTTTTTGTGATAAAACCTCTTTAATAGACAGGCTTGCTCTGTGAGATCATACCTCATTCTAGCAACTGGCCACGGAACAAGAACATTGAACTGCTTAAACAAAGATGCCCTTAGCTTAGAGTGTGGAAGACAAATTTGTTTTTTTCTTTCAAGATGTGAAAAGTCCAGTCTTCACTGCCAAGTCTGTGTGGTTACATGTTGTTGGTCATAGTCTCATACATAAAACATGCTACCATGTTGACTCTGCCTGAGTGTATGACATAAAAGACAGTTTAGTTTAAGCTTTGACGATACTTATATCCCTCTACTTTCTTCAGTGCATAAGAATTACCAGGCATCCTATTGTTTTATTATTTAACAGCAAGTTCTCTACCCATTCAGAGGTTTCACTGTATCATTTATACCAAAATCTGTGACTGTAGAAAGAAATACAGTGTTTCTGGAGCCGCTGTATAGCACTGATAAAAGAGCTATATTGAAGCCTTACTCAGTGACAGAGGAGAAATGTCCTCTGGCAATTATTGCTGACAGATGTAACAATAGAAAATAATGCTATTTTAATGTAAGTTAGTATTTCAAATGTATCATTGTGGCGCTAGTGACTTTCTGCAGTTGTCCAGAGAG
Source organism: Antrostomus carolinensis (assembly GCF_000700745.2). Classification (NCBI taxonomy): domain Eukaryota; kingdom Metazoa; phylum Chordata; class Aves; order Caprimulgiformes; family Caprimulgidae; genus Antrostomus; species Antrostomus carolinensis. The sequence goes on from NW_010338860.1 coordinate 25,141, forward strand.
CATCCCAAAGGCATACTTAAGGTGCATTAAGCAAGAACTATTTAGTATTTATTTTAAAACACTTAGGAAAGGTAGAGCACAATAGAAGAGAACCTTGGCCATGATCTGTGGCTTCGTTTGCAGTATATTCAACAGACAGTCTGTAGTTTGTGTTCCCTTTTTCTGGAACAAGTTGCCTTTACCTGTGCACTTGCAAAATGTGCCAGTACAGTTGAGCATTTGTAGTCCTTGTGTTTTAATTCATCGACATTTCTGCTTCTGTGTAGAAGCGGGGAGCTGCAAACTCAAACTTGGAGATTCATCTGCCCAGTTTTGAAGATGTATTTGCAGTTTTGATGATATGAACACCTGTACCTTTTAAAGGTAACAGAGAGAAGAGGGATGGTTTGAAGTTGTTGAAATAAGTTATTGGAAAGGTAGAAATGCTGAAGGCTGTTAATAGCTTTACTTTCCTTCCCTCATGTGCATTATATATGTTGTAATAAAAAAACCAAGTGTATGTTGGGGTGAATGTGTAATTGAATGAACTGTCATATTTCTCTCCCACTCACCAGCTTGTGGAACCCACAGTGAGGGACCATTAGCAGTGATCTCAGCTGCCGGGCAGTAGATGTGAAGTTCACAGCTAATCTAGCACACTCGCAGTTAAGAATGTTTGCTTATTGCTTCAAAGGCATTACTGTGAGCTCTCACACTGGGATTCCAGTAGACCTCATAAAAAGTTACTGGTCGCGAATGTGCAAACACGAAGGGGAAAAGGCTCAGTAAATAAAACAGCACTTTGGTCTTGCAAGTAATTCTCAAGGTACTCAGTGTTTGGTTTATGCAGCTGATATTTTCAGGTGGAATCTTCTCAAGTGTAACTTCCCTCATACGTCATACCAAAAAACCTGAAGCTCTTCAGTTCAGGAGTTAAAATAGCTTGTGATGCAGCAAGCAAGCAAAGTTTTGAGGTTTAGAATGACAGTCTAGATGGAGTAAGTAATTTCTTCTAAAAGTAACCTCCCCCAAGTGTAATGTATTTTAAAGTGTGTTGGTAATGAATGCTGTAGTTAAATTTAGACTTGCACTTAGTCAGTCTGTTTGATAAACTAATTTCTTTTCAGCAGATTTTTTTCCGATCTTAGAAGATGATTTTGTATGATTTTAGATTTTGAGAAAGACTGCAAAATCTTTTCCTCTCCTCTCTCCAAAATTCTTACCTACATTCAGGCCATGTAATAATTTCTGAGTATTTCAGTATTCATCAGGGTCACAAGCCAAAGCACAGGACTGATCTCTCTGGACATTTTGTTCCCCAGAACTTCACCCCTCTCACTCTGGTGGCCTCCCTCCTTGTCCCTGCTTTCATTGCTCTTTCCCCAGGGAGGCCTCTCTCCGTCTTGGATATGTTTCTTCTAAACTGGGAACTGTTTTTACCCTTCTGCAAAGAGAAAACTGTAGAGAGCTGAGATGTTCCTTAGCTATGTAAAAACGCAAGCCAAGGTCCAGAATGCCTTCAGTGATGTAGCTGATATCGTCTGATTCTCTGCAGTTTCCTGACAAGGACAGGGAAATGGGGACTTGGTAAGCCAGTTATAAAATAAAATGTTTTAGGAAATCTCTGCTTCCCCTTATGTTTTTTTTTCCTCTCCTTACTTTTAGAGGCACATCCAATATTGTTGAGAAATGCTAAAGAGCAAAAAGAAACTTACTCTGCATGATTCAACCTGAAAAATTATATTGTATTTTAAATTCATAATCCCTGAAAGAAGAAATTTCACACATTTAGTGTTCATGGAATCACCATTAATAAGAAGAAAATATGTAGCTTTTGTATATCTCAAATGAGTCCATAGTTCATATGTTTAGGGCACTGTGTTCAATGTACATGTCTATATATGTTGAAAAAAACAAAAAGAAACTTATTCATTGGCATTAACGATATTTCATGACCAGGCATTTGATTAATTTAATACTAATATTTTCTAATTTCCTGCTCTTCTCAGCATCATTTTTAAACAGGATATTGATTCTGTTTACAAAAAAAGAACCAGTTTATTAATATAAAATTGGAGTTATGCCCAGATGGAAATACGTATTCCCTTGCAGCTATCTGTCTGCCTTATACTGGAGCTAAATGCTGAGGTTCTCCCACCATCCACAAAGAGCATCTGACTTTACAGCAAAGGGCTTCTGGGACTTCTTTTTCTTTTGAATTTTCTTTCTGTATATCCTTGGTAGATGTCCTATAGAGATTACATGACTGATATCTGCTGAGGGTCTGGTCTGTGCAAGTTGAAATGTCTAGGGAGGTCCAAGGCTCTGATCCTGACCTGTGGAATTATCTCTGGTCTCAGCCCATGCAGAGTTACGCCCTTTCCAAAGGGAGATGTGTTGACACCATTCGTGCAATACGTATTATTTATTTACAAATATACTTGTTCAGTGACTAATTTCTTAGTCACTTTATTTTGCATTTGCCTAACTGTGGAGCTGGAAATTTATCTCATTTATGGATGAATGGTTAGTCCGTATGATGTTTATTTTTCAGAGGAACCTTAGTATCTCAGAAAAAGACACTTAACACAAGTGCAGTGTGCATGTACTGAACAAAAATATCTCTCTGTTCCCTTCTGGTATCTGAGCTTTTAAAGAAGCTCACGTTTTTATTGTCACTCTTTTGAGTTGGTCAGTTGAGCAGCAGTTCTGGAGTTTAGTGTGATAATTTAGGTGGAAGGTGAAACTGATGGTGGAGGAAGGTGCTTCATTGATACCAACAATCTGGTTTAGGGGTTTCAGTGAAAAGTACCTAAATATCTTTGCAGCTGGAGACCAAAAGCAGTTCATGTGTCACACTGCTTGTTTTGCTGGAGTAGAGCATTGAACCTGGGTTTTATATAGACCTACCACCTTCACCTACTTACTTGTTTTCTCTCTATAAGCTGGCTGAGTCGTTTGAATTAATTTGAATTTAATTTGAAGTACACACTGATTCATTTGAATGATTTGAATGTGCTGATTCATTTAGAAATGCACATGTGACCACGAGAAAAGGAAATAGTAGATTGCAACAAACTTTTATTGCAAAGAAGGGAGAGCAAATTCAACCTGCTGTGATGTGTCTGAGTTCAGCTGTATTGGCTGGAGTTTAATTTGGGGAAAAAAATAAATCTCTCATAAATATGATTAAACAATGCAAGAGAGCATCTGATATTTTTCTGGTCATGTACAAAAACCTCTTAGTCTTCCACCCTTACAAATAATTCAAATTCCATCATTCCTTGGGGTTTTAAAACTACTTCCAGTGTTTTTAAATGGGGCCAGTGACTAGAGATGAGTAGGCAGCCCTTCTCTTGAGATAAAATAGACTTTTGGCTTGCAGTCCCTAGTTAATTTGTCTTGCTGCCGGTCACAGTGGAAGTATCTTTATATTTTTTGAATCAAATGTTGTTCATGACGATGAACTCAAAAATCAATAATGTGGTACCCACTAACTGCTCGTTTGCATGTTAATATCATTGTGCATTCTGAGAACACCCCATTCTCAGTATCCTGACATTGCTGTGGTTATTTTAACAATGTTTTTTTACGGACCTTGAAATACTATGTAAATTAATCCATGCATACTCCGTCCCTCCTGTTCAGGCTAGTCCCTACTTCTCCTCAAATCGCTAAAAGCTCTCTTATCTAATACCTTTCACTATGGAGGCTGACAACAAATCCATAGATGTAATCCATAGAGTAATTCCAAGTCTTGATTTTGAGAGAAACATTTTATTTCCCTTAGTTACCTTTACAATAAAATGCACTCAGCCATCCTCTTTTCTTGTAGGAAAGCCCCAGTTTTAACTTCTTCCTTTTTTGTGCTTACCCTGTTAGTTTTTAAGCCCCGTGTTCATGAAGTTGTTTCACTGTTCTCTTGGAGTCATAACGATTTGTACCAGCTGCTAACCTGTGCTTCTTCCTTCTTGTCTTTTGTCTCATTGTCTCTTGATCCCCAGCCTCAAAACCCATTTTTAAATCTAATACAAACTTACTGTGTCTCTTTTTGCTTTGTATTGATCCTGAAGACCTCCCTCTAATGTGATGATTGTAATAAATGAGACTGTGCAAAGGCTAGGTGGAGTCTGATGAGCAAAACTGGCATATCTCCCATGTCTGGGCTTGATCCTATTTCCCTTCAAGTTGGTGAAAAATCTCTCATTGATTTTAGTACAGCAAGGTCGATATTAAATTTCCATGTATCCGTATTTATAACTCTGCATTTCTGATAGCGAGTTTTCCTCCTTCTGGAAATGCCTGAATTACAATGCCTGAATCTTAAGGTTTACATCATCCACAGCAAGTTAGGTGCCGAGGTTTCTAAACGGGTTAGAGCAGAGGATCCATAAGCAAGCAGGGAAACTCAAGAAAAATGTAAGAAGGCCAACGAAGAGATACTGTCTACTTCTATCCAATATCCTAGTTTTTTTCTAGAATATGGAATCTGGGAGGGGTAGCTGTAATGCCCTCAATCTGCTTCGTGGATTTGAATCTTCTTTTTGCAACATCCAGAAGTTTGTCCCAGAGGATGAACAGGACAGGAGTGAAGGAGAACTTTCTCAGGACCTCCCACTGGAACTGTTCTACTTTGCAAAGAGCAGTTAGGTGTTCAGCAAGAGCAAGCGTATTGCTGTGACTTACTGGTCCAGGGAGGGTGGGGATAAGGTTCCTGTTGTGCTTTAGCAGTGTTGCTTCGTGGATCAGCACAACATCTGGAAAACAAGCTGCTGTTCATGTCGTACAAGGGGAGGCCTGAAGAGAGTGTGGTGACTAAGTATGAAGTAAATGGGTTTGAGCAAAAGCAAGGTGCAGAACTGAGCAGCAGCAGATGCAATCTCATCTTTATTTCTTGGCTGGTGCCGCTGCTCAGCGGTCTCCTTGATGACTCAGTTACATGGGGAAATCAGCTTTCTGAATCCAAAGGAAAAAAGTGGCTTTTATGACAAGGGAAGGTTCTTTCTTGGATAATCTGTTCACAAAGTAGAACATTAACCCGCTGCAAATCATACTCCCATAATATAAATGTCATCTTCCGTAATGTTCAAAGCGCAGGTTTTACACAGTGAAAATTGGGAGGTCTTGCAGAATAGAAATGAGAACATTTTAGAGCATTAATTGACTTATAGGGTGAGAACCTCACCCCAAGCGTGGGGGGTTTGGCTTTTTGTTCTTGGTTGGTTAGAATTCTTTTTATATCAGTGGAAGATGACCTATTTTTCTAGTGCTAAGATTTGAATCTCTAAAAAATGTACCATTCCTCTCAAATGAACAAGACCTTCCTCCTGTTTTAAAAAGATAATTATTTTCATGCATACAACTTGTGTCCAGCTGCTTTAATTAAGAAAACAAAACTGTGATTTAGTGTTTTTGTAGATCATATGTAAGTAATGCACAGGCAAAACTAATCCAAGCCCCCGCAGATCCAGCATCTCAGCCTACCTCTGGTTTGTAAGGTGATATGAGGGCTTATTTTCAAGAAAGAATGGTTTTAAATATATGGCAGTTAAACACGTTAAGAATATGACTGCCTGGAAGCACATGACTGAGCCCGTGCTCAAAATGCTGCCTCAGTGGAGATACTGGAGTCAACCAGTGCTCAGAAAAGCCGTCACTTTTGTCTTTTAAAAGGGATTATTGGCACAATTCTAAGTGAACAAAGACTTTGCCTAAACACTGAGAGAAACACTCCCACTGTACCTGGCCACAGCAAAACATCTTGGTGCCTCTTGCACCAAGTTCACTTTTGAATTGGATGCCCAACCCTTTGCTGCGTGCTGCTGGGGACGGCTTTCTGCTGTGTCACCCGTATCGTGTGCTTCCTGCCAGGCTCTGCCTTGGTTTTGTGCTTGTTTTTTGTTACAGCTATGCAGAAGAGCTGCTGGCCTCACTGCTACTGTGTTTCTTTGTTCCTGTATGTGTTAAGAATATTAATATTTTTTTCATTTATGATGTAATTTAAGTCCATTTACGGTGGTCTTTGCACTGGTGGTGGTTTATTCACAGTGCTTTGGATATTTCAGTTATTTTTATTATTTTGTTTTCTTTTAAATTCTGTAGCTCCTGTTGGAGAAACTTAAAGTGTGCATTTAAATAAAAGCTCTGTGACTTGGAGCAGAAGTTTCATAGCTTGCTTGTATGCTGGCCACTGTAGAGTGGACATTGGAATCCTTTCTGTTTTGAAATGGATTTGCACAGCGCATGAAAACTGAACGCAGTCTATTGCAGGATGGTTTTTGCACTCTTTTTTAGTGATTACGGATCATTACAGTGCTATTTAAACACAACCTGATTAAACATTTTATTAGTACTTTATTACTTAATTAACAACTATTGCTGAATACAGTCCCTGTACCGAGACTTATTTCCACTGAAGTGTCCATCCTGACAGAATGTAGCTCCCCATTTGAAGGAATATATGACATTCTGTGGAATGTTTTTTCTTGGTTGTTTCTTGAAGGTGAGCCACTATTTAGTGCTGAGTATCTGCAATTATTTAAAACAGTCTCTGCTTATGCTTTCTGCATAAAAATTGCAGAGACTATATAAATAAAATTCTCAACAATAATTCACATTGTTATCTGGGGTAAAGAGTCTTCATCCAACAAGTCACTGAGTTGTAAAGTATTCAGATTTTTCTCTTGATAAATCAACAATTGTGTTAGTCTTGTGGTGCCACCGCAAGGGCCGTGTCATTTCGTTTGGTCTCTTACTCTCCTGATTTGTTCAATGTGCTGGAAACAGTGTCCACTGGTATGACCTGTAGATGTTGGTGTTTCCCAGGTATGTACACACAGAAGACCAAAAAGGTGTCTGGGTATGGGAGTGCTGGAATGGGCAAATAGTTTTCTATTTGTAACTGGATTTTTTTGTTTGTTTGTTTGTTTTTTCTAAGAGAGTTTTTGATAGAGAAGTGCTGAGTATATGAGAAAGTGTTGTAGAGAGTTCTGGAGCTCGGCAGGATTTCTGAGAATTAGGGCTGGGATGACGATGGGAGATTACTTAGAGCTTTCTGCGTACAGGAAAGATGTGTCATGATTTCCTTCCATAAACTGCAAGCTGACCAACTTTTACATTCCTCTTCCTTTATGAATTTCAGATGGAGGAATTTAGCAGCAAACATGGGGAATTTGCTTTCAAAACTGAAGTTCTACAGGACTTGATTCTCTTCTCACACTTGTGTAAGCTAAGTGCGAGCCATGACAGGGTCATTCACAGTGAGTGACATCAGTTTCTCTTCAAAGTTATTCTTCAGTCATATTTCTTTATTTCCAGCCCATAAGATCATGGTGGAGGGGAAAGCAGTGTTTGGAGAGGTGACCTCCTTCTTGCTGCTGTGTTCCTCTCTGGGAATCACAGAATATCAAGGATTGGAAGGGACCTCAAAAGATCATCTAGTCCAACCCCCCTGCCAGAGCGGGATCACCTACAGTAGGAAGCTGCCATCTTTCAAGTGTCCTAGATTTTTGTCAACCATTTGAGCTCAGTCATCTCAAATTTATCTTCTTTGTGCAGATGCAGCTGTCTAATCTGCAGCCCCTGCTACAGTTGCTGACATCTGGCAGAAAGACAGGGCTGAAGATTGGGGTAAAAGTCTTTTCAGCCATCCCAGCAGGGTTTGGTAAAGCTTGTCCCTTGATGCCATAGGTGATGGTTTTGTCTAAACTTTGTCCTTAGGCTGTTACATGGAAGAAAAATTCTTTCATAGATCTGTGCAAGGAAACTAACTATGAATATGTCCACCCTGGTCATACATTAGATGTCTGTACAAACAAATTCTTATCTCCGTAGTTTCACAGCCCAGGCTTAATTGAGGGCAGGGCAAACAATAACATTAAATGGATGTTACTGGCTGTGGGTTGAGTCCCTGCAGAATATGGCTCAGTGGGGCGATGTGTGGAAAACATCCTTTGCTTTTGTAGGTGTTTGTAGGATTGAGCAGCACAAGGTACAGCAGCAGATCTAGCTGTTCTCAGCCTTTCACTGGAACCTGTATCTATTCCTTAGTGGGGATAAGCTCTACGTTCACAGCTGGTCTATAATTATGCTTAACTAACACTCTGAAGATAATAACTAGAGTCTTTTTCCCCCCCCTTTCCCCTCCTCCACAGGTGTCCAATGTGGTTATTTACACCTGTGAGGAGTGAGTAAAAAAGTAGGTATAAAATGCTGCCATTCTGGTTTGGCAGTGTTTAACGACCTTGTAAATGAGTGTTCAAATTTTCAGGTGGGAGATTGGGTCCTCTTTCAAATGTTTTTTTTTTATTTTTTTAATCCTCAATCTTTTTATCCTTTTATGCTATCCTGAGTGGAATATCTAGGGTGATAATGCGGAGTGATGCTTCAGAAGGGAACTTCTTAAGAGGGATTAATTTAAAAATGATTTAGGAAATCTCATGATTTCATCAAACACTCTGCAAGAACACTGAAGAAAAGTAGCGTGCACAGATACCCCTTTGGGAATATGACAGATCATTTGATCTGTATTTTCATTAGGAAAATATACTCCTTTTTATAGCTGTGTAAGTATTTAGTATGATAAATTCTGATGCTCTCATGAAACCCTTCTGCACTCAGCAATGCCAGGTTTATCAATCAGTAGGATTTTGTCAGAGGAAGGATCGTGGGACTGGACTGATAGGTGTTCAGGAACCTCTTTTTCATCAGTTTGCTGATTGCTATTAAATCACTTCTCCTGATTTAAAATTTGAGAGCTTCTGTAAGTTGGAGGAGAATTGAGATGGTTGCCTGTACTAACGGAGAAAAAATTCCAGGAATTTTTTTGCTTTTTATTGAGTGTTTCCATTCTGTTGGTAAAAGAAGTGTTCTCTGGAGTGAGGGTTAAATGCATTCTTGACACTTGATTCCCTACCCTGCCTGCTGACTCACCATTTAGTTGGCACATAGCCATGGTACAGTTGTGGAGTGTGTTTACCAAGTGCTTGAATCACAAATGGAGTGCTGTTGGATTTTCTCTTACTTGAAATGGCTGGGAAAAGTTTTAGCCTTTCAGATCAGCCATATTGCAGCCTCCTTCTTTAAAGCTCAGTCTCATCTTTTGATTTGATAGGTTTTTAACAAGGTGAATTTATTTAAAAAAACATCATTTAGAGAGGGACAGCGTCTTTGTGTTCTAACTAGCTACAGCCATGTATGGAAGATGAATCCTACCAGGTCTAACATGTTTTGGGATCTCTCTTTCCAACTGCCATCACATTAGCATTTGGGAAAATAAGTCTTATCTGTTTTATCCTGTTACATGTAAATACATGAAAAATACAATGTCCTGCTTTTCTGGTCTGATTAAGCTAGGCACAGCATAGTGCTGGGGATGGCATGGGTATTTGATCATCACCTTGTCCATTGCTTTTTTTGCCTGGTCACTGGCATAAGGAACTTGCAGGTTACTTTATAGTTAATAACATATCGCTTCAGAAGTCATTCCAGGGAGTAGCCCTGTGCAAGGGAGTGATGAAAGGTCATTATGGCAGGAAAACCCACAGAGGGCTGGACCACTGATATTATTAAGGCTTGCTTTCAGAAATCAAGGGAGGATCGGGGTCGATTCCAACCAGTGGGCACGCTGCTGCAAATCAGCCAAGCCGCGCTCCTCTGACCTTTACCCTTGACACAGCGGGGAATCCCTTGGCAGCTCAGCTGGCAGGAGTTTTGAGTTGCTCATTATGAGCCTAATGGGCAAAAAGTAGACTTGGAGGGAATTGTTTGCTGGTGTCTGAGTCCCTGACAAACAACTCACTGCAGCTGCATACGAAATAATCAAGTGAGAGGCTCAGATAATGCAGGTCTTGAATAATTAGGCATGGGAAGAGTTTGATGTGGATGCCTTTATCCATTTAATGAACCTCTTGTAGAAAGTGAATATCCTAGAGCCTGGTAGGCAGCGTGTGTAGAGGGCTGGAAGGACAGCAGTATGAAATTGCTGATCTTTTTGGAGTAATAGAAATCGTAGCACTTATTTACAGACACATCAGAAACATATTTCTGGATGACTGTGAAAAACTTACTTCTAGATTATAGTAATTAACTTAATCCTAACAAGTCAAGATTGCCGCTTAGTGTTTAAATCATTTTTCGTTATAGAAACTCCAGTGTTAGATGCAGCTTTTCAGCCAACATCTTAGGAGGCAGTGGCAGCTCAACAGCCCCTGCTTCATACATGACTCTTAGCTGCAAAGAGCATTTTCACTTCTCTCTTTGTAGTTGTTCACCAACGTATTTCTCTCTGTGACCAATGTATAAAAGAAGTTTCACAGATGTTACGTAGTTATCCGGAATCCAAGTTGATAACTGTGACTGAAGAGTTGAGGAAGGTTAAATAAAACACAGCAGAGCATGTCTTTCTACTAACAAGCCAGTGATAAAATTGAAAATGTTGAATTTTATTAAAAATTTCTTAGATACTTGCTGTTAATTATTGAACTAAAGATATGGAACTCTGCCTCCCATGCTAATTATGTCTTTCTGATCAGTGCTACATTATATTTGGAAGAAGATGACTACACAATATTCCCTGTACTGTTACGGTGAAGGAGGTTGCTGTGGTATCTGTCAAGCACTGGGGTTATTTAGGAGCAAGCGGGGTCAATAGGAGGATCTCCATCGATGCTGGTGCGTTTTGATGTAGATCCACTGACTGTGTAACAGTGACACCAGTGCCAGGAAGCGATACAGGAAAGGACATGCAGTTTAGTTTAGAGTTTTTAAAGTTACCCTCTGACTGACTGACTTCTGCTCAGTCTGGTTCATGTGTTGTGGGGAAAGTGGTGTGGAGGCTTAAGTTGCAGGTTTCCCTTGGGGTGATGACACTCAATTTTTGCTGGGAACGAGACATGAAGTCACACTGACACTGTCACACTGTATCTGTCCCACACAAACCTCAGGTGTTAATCACCTCTCCTTCTAGAAGGAGGATTTTTGCTTATTACTTGGAAATTTACCGAAGGACAGGTGAAATTGTAATTGCCAGGATTGTTCCTGAGTCATTAAATAGCATTACAATTTTTGTGCCAAGAATTTGATAAAGATCACATTCTGTAAATTATGTCGTGATAAAAACTGTTGTAGTGCTTAAGATAATTAAAATCTACCACCCCCCACCCAACCGGCCAATAATTAGGGCTGCTTTCTAATAATGTATAACTGGAGATGATGGATGTGTTTAGATATTCCTCTGTAACCAGTTTACAGTAGGAACTTGGTTCTTATACTAGTAGAGACTTTGTAAAAAACTCTTCATTGTTTCTTGTGCATTTCTGGTCTTTGCTTCATCTTCTGGGTAAATTAATTTATTCCCTACTAAATGATAAACTGTTTCCTTTTCCCAAAATGAAAATTCCCTTCTTTCTCCCATAGTACTTTTGACTGTTGAGGTGAAAATTATTGTATCAAGCCAGATGGACTTAATAACTGGAATTCAACAAAGTTCTAAATGGTTCTATTTTTATTATACATCTGTAATGAACAAGTTTTGTAAAACCAAGGAAAGCGTATTGATTAAAGCAGAGTGGTGCCAGCACAATCCAAATGGTTTGAATTCTAGAGCGGGTCGTTACTCTGGCTTTCTTAGTAATTTGAAACTCTCTCCATGCTATGCCTGTAGATTGGTTTTGAAGATAAGTCAGACATCAGAGTCATTAACAGATGTGTTATGTTTTATTAAATGTTATAATCTTCTGAGGGGGTTTCATGATAAATAAGCCACTAGGGAGAGGTGAATTCCTGAAGTTAACAGGCCCAGAATGTCATCCTCTGACTTTTTCCTCCTCAACCAAACTGCCCCCTAGTCTGACTTCTGAGACTTGATTTGCTTTGAACGCCCCCAGTCTTTAAAATGATGTCCTTCTGGTTTTCTCACATGCTTTCATTTGCTGTTCATTTGTTTCAAGACCTCTCCTTGTTCTTTCCATATGCCAGATTGTTTCTGTCTGGTATTCAAAACTTGGAATGAGAAATGCCATGTCTTAGTTTATGTAAAGCTTTGACCTGTTTGAGTACTTTTATACATCCTAAGTGGGATTAATACCTGCCTGTTCTTTTCTACATGCAATTCATAGACTAGTCTTTTGTCTGCTTAAATTTGTAGACCTTCTTTATATATACTTAATGGGTTCCTCTTCCATATTTGTTGGTATATGAATTTACAGCAACAAGGTCTAACATTTATCTTGCTTTAAAAAACCTTGACTTATAATTGGATATTTTAAAAAATTGTAAATAATTTTTGCTTTCCTTTAAAAATGAGTTATTTAAAATAGAATTCAAATGTTGGCAATCTATGCTAAGACCAAAACTTAGTAATAAAACTCTTAGACAAGGTGTCACACTGTTCATCATGTGCACATTGCTTACAGTCCAGTGCAAGCTACGGTAAGTTAATTCCTGAGAAGAGTCACTGCAATAAATAATTGGATTTGTTGATGGTGAAGCAAGACTAAATTGCTCAATCCTCTGCTCTAAATAGCTGACCACAGTTTTTGCTAGCAGTGTCTGTCAGTGCAAAGCCAACCAATATAATTGCTAGAACATAATTGTCGTCCTTTGAATCAAGTGTTGGTCATTTTTCAGACCTTGCTGTATAGGTGGTTTGGGTAACACGAGCTCCCTGTAGAAATATCCTTCCTTTTCTGCCCCAGGCAGAAGTAATTGACAGTTACTCTTCTAATCATGGGAGATACATGATTGGAAATGACATTCATAGATACTATAGCCAAAGGATCACCCTGTAAACACGAGACCCCATGGAAGGATTGCCATCTCTAACTACGTAGGACCACCACAGGGTGATTCAGCTGCACGCTGCACCAAGGGGGTTCTGGGCTGAATCTTGGCCTCCCTGGCAGATACCACTTCAAAATTGTATTCCCTCATGTGGAGCTGAAATACTGTCTGCAGCAGTGGGTTCTGGGCAGATAGGCTTTAGGTGATGTGCACATATCAAATAGTGGAAGTGATAATGGTGGAGAAGGCGTCCTAGAAGTGTATTTATAAGACAGTTCTCGGCAGTCTTCTTGGATTTGATCATGAAATGATAAATGAGATGGATGATGATGAATGATTTCAGAGAGTTCTTATTGCATTGTCTTTTAGTGCCCTCATTTTTGCCATTTGAAAAAAAGAAAAATTTTAATTTATCTTTTAAATTCTCTTTAGCCTGCTGCATGCCTGCTTTCTTTTAAAAGACAGGAGTCCATGAAGAGTTTAATCACATATAACACAAGGGTCTGTGGCTACTACTTATCACGTTCATTCTAATTATGTAAAACTGAAAATCACTGCATTGAAATGGAGTTTCAATGTTTTTATTCAAAGCAGCTTCTCACAATGTATAAATACTGCATATTAACACACATGAAAAATACAACTTCTAAGGCACCCAGAAATGTGTCCATACACTAGTTACAGGACCATCAACAAATAAATTGTATACAATTTGATCTAGACAGTCAATATTTGATATATCAGAAGATACAAGTCCCTCAGTACTGTACCAGTTTCAGAAAATATTTACAACACTGTGATATAGGGGTGCCTGTACCCTTATAATATTATAATATGTACTCATCATTACAAATATTAGAAACTGTTTTAGTCTGTTCCATGGCGTTCTGACAAAATAACTTAAGGGCCTAATTTGCAAAGTTCTATAATTAATTATTTGTGCAAGTTCTGAAAATAAATTTACATTGACATAATTTGTGACTTTTTTGGTTCTTTGCTTCATCTCAGAGGTTTGGTAATAAGCCTTACCAATAGACATGCCATCATCCTAGCTGAACGTCACTCTTTTCCCAGTAGGTCTGTGGATACATCTTTTCCCCTCACGCTTGACATGGATGAGAATGTGGTGTTTGTAGCAGAAAGAGACTATTGGATCTTCAGTACAAATGTCAAGCTAGTTCACTGGCGAAGGAACTAATGCTTTGTTAGACTAATGCAATTCTTTGGTCCTTTGTTTTTATGGAAGGCATTAATATTTTTCTTCACTAAAAATTGAAATCCTGGCTGTGAGTAAGCAAGCTAGTGAATGACTTTCAGTGTAGTATTTAAAGTAGCAGTAAATAGATTTAATATGGCTTAAAACATATGGTTAATTGGGCGGACACAGATAACACATCTAGGATACCGAGTACCCAAATGTACTATGATTAAGATTGTCTGTAAGTCTCTTATGTAAACTTCTTTAGTGTCTCCTAAAGAGCACTGGCTTTAGCCAGATTTGACTTTTATAGACCCAGCCACACAAAGCCTGAGATTAAACTACTGTGGTTGGGAGCACAAATGCACAGTTTATATATAACAAAGCCCATGCTGACAAGTCTACCTATGTTGTTCAAAAGAAACAACCCGTATTATCCTTTTCACAAGAAAAACTTAAGGCCCTGTACTCTGATTTGCTAACTTTCTTACAGCAATTATTTGGGGAAGTCCTTAGTGCTACATAAGCAATTATGTAGCTTTAAAGATTTCTTGTACCTAATGGTAAGGCTTATTCACAAATGTAATACATTTATAAATTACATTTAAAAGTGTAAAGGCTGGCAAAATAATAATAATAAAAAAAACCAAAATAAAACAAACCCCAACCAAAATTGTCTGTTTATCCCTAACATTAAAAGAGCATTTTATTCTAATGAAAAACTATTGGCACAAAACCATTATATTATAGATTAAAAGAACAGTTAATAGTAGTGAAAAAGATTGCCTAAAACGCATACCCTAACCTACCACAGAAATATAAAAGTTTATATTCTGAAAATATATACTGTATTAAAGTTTGTAAGCTTATTCATTTAAACAGAAATATACTGAAATAGTAAACTAAGCAACACTTATCTACAGCAAAAATATACATGCAGGACAACACAAAATAAATTGCTTACCTTTAATATCTACAAATGCAAAACTGTAGATTTTTAAAGATTGTACAAAACAATTTACACAAGAATAAAATAACATACTTAACAACAAATTGCATTTATAATCTTAAATACTGTGAATATTAGTAAAGGTACCCAGACTAATATGTACAGTACATCTAGATATCTGAATACCTAGTAAGAACAGAAACACAAGAGAAAACTGATTCTGATCTTTAAATACTGGAAAAGAAGCTTTTGATGTTGTTATTACTCTTTTTTTTTGAAGGGAAAATAGATTCCATGAAAACTAGATTGTAAGTGTATAGATATGAATAATTAAAAATGTTAACTATGGTTAGCGCTTGCTTTAATGGAAAAATAATTATAGAAAATGTATTTCAATCATTCCTTTGTCATAAAAAATGCTAAGATACAGATATCTGAAAATTCAGATGAAACGATGCAGTTTAAAAGGTCTAACAACTTATGATTCTTCTCTCTTCGAAAATCTCATCTGGAAAGCATTCCTTCACATTGCTGAGCAATTTTTTCTATATTAATCTACAAAAACCAAGCATAGTCTTGAAATAAACTTCCTAATATCTTATTAACACATGATTAGGAGTTATGGCTCTCTGGACGGGAGTAAAGGAAATAAAGGAAATTGAGGAATCATGGTACTTTCCATTGCTTGCTTGCTTTCTTTTTCCTGAAGTCATATGCTGGAGGCCTGATTGTGCAAACACGTACACATGTGAGTGGTTTTCACTTGAGTAATCCCTCTCATTTTAATCACACTGCCATGTGGGTGACTCACATGCGTGCAAGGACATAGCAGGGGGTCCCGTGGCCTCGATCCAGCCACGTCTGTGCGCACGTGCTCTCTGGTGTTGCTGGCAGGTTGTGGAAATAAGTATTAGTATAAAACAAGTGGTGCATCTATCACTTCAAACAGTCATTGAAAGAGTTCTGTTGCAGATATTTAAAAATAAGTTACTTGTTTTGATAAGTTTTTTTTTCAAAAAAACCATTTAAAACAGGCTAATAAGAAGCCAGATTTTGTCTTTTTAAGGAAGAATTTTGATGAGAACTTCTGCCTTTAGGGTAATGATTTCCTTAAAATTCAGTGGTACAATTAGGCCATAGAAACAGCACTTTTAATTATTTGTGGAAAATGTTAATGTGTTGAAGGCTACTGTTTATATGATCACCTGTTTGTGAACTTTACAAAGGCTTTGTTGAGACTCTTAATGGAAATACCAGGAGGGAGAAAACCCAGCAGCCTCATTTGCAGAGGTTCAAACTATAACCAAGTCACTGAGCTCAAGGATGGAGAGCAAATGCACAAATTACAAAGCAAACAAATGTGCAAAGCTTCTGCTTCGAGAGGTTTTAATTTGGGCACACGAAAATGGCAGGTGAAGTCACAGAGCATGCTTGTGTCATTTCCATATTAATTGCCTTACTAGCAAGAGAGAAACGGGGGCGATCCAGTGTTCAGAAGTCAGTCAGTGTCACGGAAAAGTACTAGGATCACATTCTAAAAGAGCAGATTGGATTTTTGTTGTTTATTGTGGACTGCTTTTATGGATAGCCATAAGTTCTTGTAACAGATGGTGGGGTGGCCAGATGTGGAGAGCTGGGAAAAGCAAAACAAAACCTCTCCCTCCACTTAGTTCTATACCTAGCACCTTGTATAAACTGTTGGCCCACACCCAAAGGCCTCCAGAGCAGAAATTATCTCACACCTGAGGAATCAGGCAACTAGACTAAGGCTCATAAGGATTTGCTTTTAGACTTCAGACCAAAAGGGGATGTTTAAACCTGAAAAACAGTACGATGCCACGTAACGGCACCACTCACCCTGTTACTGACACCCGGCTAACAGGAGTATAGTAAACTTAAATAAAGCATCTTGTTGGCAAGCCCTTCAGTGCTCCTCAAGAAGGCAGAAAGTGAAGAGAGACTTAGTGGGGACTCACTGCTTCAGAATCCACTTTTGTCCCTTAAGCCTGGCAAATGAATCTATTTCATACATTTTTTGTACACTTTTACACATAGAGGAGCATGCACGTGGCTGTTTCTTTTGCTGCCCACAGCATTCTGTGTATTTTCTATATATTCTTTATTTTTCTACGCACTTTGCTGCTAAAAATGTGTTTGCATTTTCATGTGATGCTATGAATTCAGTCAAGGGACATATCAAAATAAGATCTGTGATCAATAAACAGCTGAATATGAACACAAAATAAATAAGTTAAATAAATTCCACAAAAAAAAAATCCTAGTAGTTTTTGTAAAACTAACTTTACATATTATACATATAAATTATCAGATTTTTCCATTACACTGTTAGAACTTAGAAAAAAAATAATTAAAATATTTCTAAAGTATGGTGTTTGGGTCTACAAAATATTGTGCTGACCCAGTTTTTCGATTGAGCCCTCTGTGTCAGCCCAGCTGTGTTGCAACAGCAAGAATAAGTTAAGAAGGACAGACAAAATCAATGGTTACAGATGGTGTGCCTTACTGGGCCTCAGTGGTGCTTCTCAGCACATGGAATGTATAGTTTCATCTGGATGAGCATGTGAAAGATGCAGCCCTCTGTAGAGATTATGTGCACTGAACAAGCCTGCCTATGTCTTGGTTACACAAAATCAAACCAGCTACAAGCAGCTGTGTAGCTCACAAGGAAATCGACACAACCATAGGTATTAGGAGACACTGTCACAAATTCCTCAACGATGCATTGCCTCTGCTTTTCAAACAAGGAAATGTTTGACTCTGTTCACAAAGTGGAGCGTTTTCTCTTTAAGTTAGGCCAAGACATCAGACTTCATAAATTTTATCTTGCAAGTAGCTGAATAATGAATCCAGTCCTTTGGAAGAGCTCCACAGCTGTTTTAACATCTGA